>NW_019173866.1:0-13409 GCF_001646965.1 Fonsecaea nubica | reverse complement strand
TAATACCCGCGAAAGACAAAAGAGAAAAGGTCTGAGAAGAGAGCTCTCGGGGTCTTCTTTTTCGCAGAGTGTGGCGGTGTGAGAGAGAAAAACCAAAAAACAAAATATTCGCTATATACCGCCATATAAAATAACAGAGACTATAGACAGACACACCAAAACACATGTGCAAGAACACACACACACACACACACACACACACACACACACACACACTCACAGAATCACAAACCACGGCGCATTTCCGCGGCCGGGCGTATCTGATCCTTTTGGTTGACTCTAGTCCCGTCCTCTTCAAGGCGCAAGACAAACATCAAGTGCGACATGTGCTCGTGTTTCCTACCTACAGAGGTTTCTTCTGTGCCCGCTTCGTCGTGGCAACCACACCACCCCAAGGATGCAACGTCGGAAATCGCCTCGAGAGAGGTAGAGTCGAAGAGTAAGGGCGCGGGTGTTTGAGGTGGCTTGTTGCATCGTCATATTCAGCCCCTGGGAGGTAGAACATGCCTGATCCGACTTTTGCCCTGATGCCTACCACAGGGTTATGTTGCAGTGACAACTGAAATCTCTCGTGAGAGGCGTTGTAGCTTGGCCGGTCGAGGATAATGAGGCTTCAGCCTTGCATAGATGTTGGAGTTCTCTGGTACACTATGCTGAGGCAGAGAAAGAAATCTTTTGCAAGGAATGGGGATCCTCACCGGTTATGGCACAGATCGGTCATCATCCCAACACCAGCAAGTGCTTGAACTCACCCGGTGCTTGAGGACTCTGCAATCAGTTTGCCTTGTTTCTGGCTTGGACGTGGCCTGACGACACTGTGCAGGCTCGTGAGGACTACCTCATCGAGTTGCACAACAATCAGCCGATTACCAAACTTGGGCGTGAGAATCTGCCCTCAGAGTTGTCTCACTTGAGCCGCCCCAAGTCTAGACATGGCGGACGCACCACTTCCCAAGCAGGAGGACGATCCCACGCACTACCCAGAGGGACTAGAGCATAGTAAAGGTCCTCTTTCGGGTCAGTCGGTCAGTGTTTGCTTATTCATGACAAGGAAACGCAACTTTCTAGCCTCGGAAGCGACGTTTCGTATTCATTCTTGCAGACAACGCCCTTCAGAAGTTCCAATCCAACGTCCTATGCGTAGCCATGCTGATGTTGAGCCTCGAATTGACGGAGCGTGCAACACTAACTCACCGACTCTAGCAGCAAGGATGGTATGAGGCCACTTTTGGCGCGCAAGGATTCCGGCCTGTCCAACTGCGGGGGATGTAGACTTGAGTCTTCGATCACGAGACTATGTTGTGTGTGTGCGAGGTATCTTGGATGTTAAGGCCAGGACAAGGTATGGCTATGATAATGGAGGAATCTTGGACTCCCGGTGAGGATGCAACTTGCGAGAGACCACGACTCTAGGCGTCAGACTCGAGGTTATGGGGAATGTGCGAAAAGAAACTCTGGGGATTTGAGGGGCAGTCATTCCGAATGAAGCGCAAGGTACCTTTTCCTGGGGCACGGAATGGATGGAAGGACTTGAATACGAGCATCATCCTCGAAACGAAAAGCGCCTGGTGACGTTCCAGCACCTTTACGGGTAACAGCGGGACGTCACCATGGTGTTGCAGAGAATGAGGCTCTGAGATCAAGGTTGGACCAGCATGCCTGTGGTGGAAACAAACAAACGGGACCTGACCGGAGTGGATAGAACGAGGGGTGACGCACAGGAGGGTGTTGCAGGCGTTCATGCAGGTCGGCAGGTCAATTTTGCGTGCTAGGTTGACACCATACCTACAGAGGTAGGTTCTAGAAGAAACAGGAGTCCCGGAGAGAAAGAGGAAAGTATAGTCAAGGCATACTCGAAGAAGTCGGGCGCTCGGCTGATGGATGGTGGAGCCGCACAGGAAGAAGCGAAAGTGAGGATGAAGCTCTTCCTCAGCTGTCACAAGGACATTTGCGGGTTGACGCGGCTTTTGTCCAGGCGAGTTGGACCTGGTCGTGACGCGCACCTTTTGAGGGAAATGTTTTGATCCCGGTCTACCAGAAAGACCAGGATGAGAGCCAAGACAGCATACACAGAGGTATGCATATGTTGACATGGATGGTTGGCGACTGACGGTGGCGGAGTATGTTCCTCGTACTGCTCAACATATGCGACAGACGTTACCTGTCCGTTTTGGTGGCCACGCTATCGAATCCCAGGGTGGGTGCGAGCAAAGAGGGCCTCCGTATGCAGCATATCATGTTCTTGCACAAACTTTTGTGGGCCGATCCTGAGTATGATGAAGGGGTTGATGCGGACGTTACTCGACTTTCGGATGCCAATCTTGTGAGTGATACCGTGGGAACAAACTTGACATTCCAGCATTGAGGCTCTGTTGTTGTCGACCAATGATACATGATCGTTACATTGACCTCCATTATAGCCTCTCCTAGAAGATCTGTGTCTTGGTCTTCCTTTTGCCAGCCATCCTTGGGTTGAGCGCAGGTAACAAGAGGTTGTACTAGGAGACTAGTTGTTTAGCATACGCTGCATCGAGATAGGGGGGTAACAATGGAGAAACGGGCCGAAGTGGGCGATACTGTTCACCTCAAGAGTGGCAGAGTGAACGCCACAGGTGATTTAGCCGATGCAATGAGCGGCCTTGCAATCTTCATCAATGGGCACTTGCCAGTGAAAAAGCACATGTTGGGTGCATGCAGGGCTGAGCACGAGTCTCCGAGACACCGGATATAGCCGGGGGACTTTTGGAGGACTTTTTCTTGCTAAACGATATAGGCTAGGGATGACGCTGGAGTACGAATGAGGAATAATGTGGAAAGTGAGAGGCACGAGAGAAAAGACGGTTTGGAAAAGAGGGGGGAAACGCGGAAAAAGGTAATGGGTGATGCCGTTGTGCCGTTAGATCAAAGGGCTGAAGCCAAGCACCAATGGGGGCACGCAGGTTGTGAATGAATGAGGGGTTGATGTCAGGGTGGTGGTTGATTGATGGCAGTGCTGACTCCTCATTCTGGCATAACCAGCATTAACGGGGGAATTTTGTCGCCGGCCACATTCTGGCAAGGCGCACTTGATCACCGACCACCTGACCTCAAGGACAGCGTCAGTGTCATTGTCAGTAGATGATCAGGATCATCATGATGAAACTTCAATGACTGGGGGGATGATAATGATAATTTCCCGGAACACGAGGGGTACGGGAAGGGTCTAGGCATGTATGAGGCCCTTGAATTATGACTGGGCCTGAGTAATTCTACCAAAGACCGCGAGTGCCGCTGGGCGATGATGACTGCAACGTACATGAGATGCTGCAGGTGTGAGGAGCCGCCGCTTGTGGGCAGCCGTGGGAGCTTGGGACCAGTGTCGACCGGTGTGACAAGCGGCAAGTGTAATAACCACCAATGACTGGATCTCTGGGAGACTCTCCGCCCTTGAGGCGAAGCAGGCAACCGGCCGCCAAACCTCGAGTCCACTAGGCGATTTCGGGGGGCACCCAGGTCGAGGAGGTATAGTTGTAGGTAAGGAGCACCGCCTCGCCCCCAGGGCACCTCTCTGGTTAGGTGACCCTCTATCAAACATGTTTGTTTCACTGTCCCTCCATCTTTTCTAGGTATTACATCTACACCCCCATACGGTTTGGCCCCAAAACTATGGTTCATGCCTGTTTCCCTTCCCTCACCCGTCTTCGGCCTTCGGGTCAACTAGGGCAACTAGGGGCAAGGGCCGGCGCCCTTCCTGGCCTTGTGCCTCTTTGTGGCCTATCATGAGTCACGCCGGGGCATGCAGCTCCCTCCATCTGATGCCTGTCAGTGCCTGTCTTGGCCGTGGTGGCAGCCTGGCGATTTGGTCTCTTGTTGCTCCACTTGGTGCCTCTTTTGGTTTAACGCATCCCCAGGCTTCCAACCAAAGTCCCTGCGAAAGTCCATGGGCTCGATTTGTCCGCATATGCTCGACATCGCACCGATGTGTCCTCACCTCAATTGGCTGCTCCCACCTCGAGGCTATATCTCTCCCATACTTCCCACCATTTGCTCCCATTGAAACTTCTCTTCTTCCATCAACACATTCCACCACATTGACTACTTCCACAGACATACCCATACCGTCTTCCAAAGGCGCGTTACCCTCGACCTTGTCGCAGTCGACCAGGCTGCCGATACCTCACCACATTATTCAAGCACCCGCCGTCACGCTGTCGTCTCCACGCTCAGTCACCTACTATTATTACCCCAAGCGGTCCTATGGTCCAGATTTACTAACTCCCGCCTACGAGTACGTCACTGTCACTCGCGCTCCGCAACGAGTCAACACTCAGGTTCAGACTCCTCCATCGACACCTCCATTGAGTTTCTCCGCGACCCCGTCGCCTATCCTCAAGTCACCTTCGACTCCAATCGACAAGATGGCGAGAGGTGCCAGCACTCGCAACGTCGAGTTTGCGACCGAAGTGGTCTCGTGTCGCGAGCCGCGCGACGACGAGCTCTCCGTCATGGAGCACTTCGCCAAGCACTCGGCACGTTGTGAGTACTGCCGTGATCCATACACGGCCTACAGAGAGGACCGACCTCTGTGCAGCAAGGGTCGGTCATATGCAAAGGATGTCGCCACCTATCTCTACGCCAAAGGTGGCAAGCCGTTTTCCCTCATCGACAAGTCCAATGGCCAACGGGTTCAGGTCCGCGTGCCAGCCGGCTGTGAGGTCATCAACCTTCTCATCAAGGCCTTTGACAAGGGCATGAAGCTTGACTCGCCGAGACTTGTGGTTGTCGATAACACAAGGAGACAAGAAAGTGTTGAGAAGTCCGCCAAGGTCGTCTCACCTTCGTCACCTTCGTCACCCTCAAGACGGAGAGAGTACCTCACTGACGACCGACCACGGGAGAGACGGTACATTCGCGACGACTATGACCTGGTTGAAATCATCCCTCACTCGAGCCGAAGGGAGAGACGGGAGAGAGTCGTTTACCATGACGACCGTGGCGAGGATCGAACTCGTTATGAGTACCGAGAGAGGCCCAAGTCGGTAGCCTACACTGGGGGGAAGGGCAGTCTGTATGTCAGAGACGAAGAGGAGAGGCGGCGGCGAGAACGGTACGACCGCCAGCCAGTTGTCATTGTCGCTGAGCCTGGCCAGCAGCAGCGGTTCACCAGCAGGCGGTGAAGGACTGGGGCGTTTTTCGGAAAGTCTTGAATTTTTTTGGGAATATGAAACTATGGATCTAATGGAATGTATCAACAAATGACACCAACATCAACAATCATGGCATCGACCACAGCAAGGGATGGCCCAAAACCTCAAGAAAAGGGGTGGAAAGGGAAATCCCAGTAGGCACGCTATGAATGAGCGACAAGTGCCACCACACCAACTGGATGGTCCAGCGATGAACCGATACGAAAGGGGAGCACGACTTGCAGCAGTCCAGCCGGGCTCACTCATGGGGTTCGCCAGCGTGTGGCCCCGTCAGCAACCATGCATGCATGGGTTGACAGGTGGTTGATTATTGTCTTTTGGTCCTCCATCTTGGGCCAAGACGCCGTTTGGTCCGACTTTGGACTTTTGGGACTTTTTGTGATTGTCTCGTTACATCATTCTGTGGCAAGAAAATTAACAACAACGACACAAAAAAACAGAGTGCGCAATTGGGTTGGGTTGAGAAATTTACTCATTTCTATTGTGGCCGTCACTCTCACTCGAGAGAGAAGTCAAGGTGACTGGGGAAACTCTGCGGCTCCCGACATTGAGGGGGCCCTGAATTGTGGATAGATGGAATGATGGGACACAACAGACGACATGAATGGTAGGGGCAGCAGCAGCAGCATTGTGGTATTTTTCTGAAAAGCAAATGCGACAATTGCTGGTGGAGGCAAAGCCAAGGCTGACTTTTGGGGAGGGGGACACTTACAGGACCTACCTACCTAGTAACTACTCCGATAGACAGTATTCAGTTCAGTCACAATGTGAAATACACCTACAAGTATGGATGAATAATCAAATATTCTTTGTTCCGCTTCCCGTCTTCGAAGGTTGCCTTGGGTGGCACTCGTGACCAATCCCCAAGCAGTGTTCTCCTTCTCCTTCTCCCTCTTCTGCATCAAGATACTGGACAAGTGAGCCTTTTCTTGTGAGACTATAGTACGTGTGTGTGAATGTGAGGATGAGTGTGTGTGAGTGTCGGGGCCAAGGGGGCAAACCCCTCATCCATCTCTTCTGACCTGACCTGGTCTGGCCTGATGTGGCGTTCGAGGCTGTGCACACACGAGGCTGGAGGCCAAAAGGGCTGGGTGTGTCAGGGGTCAAGTGTAAGTCTCGCTGTTGGTGTGAGTGTCAGTATCAGGCCCCCTCGTTGAGGCTCAGGCTCAGGTACGAGGTAGTAGTTTTGGTACTTGACTTGGTAATTGGTATGGTGTACTTGGTACTCAGTTTGGTGTGTGTCTGTGAATAATAATCAGAATGTGAGTGTGGCGTGTTAGTGTCAGTATTAGTTAGTTGGTGTGCGGTTAAAATAATGGTGTGCACTTTTGTGCCTTGCTCTTGTCCTTGCGTCCTTGTTAGTAGTGCCCTTGTGGCGACGACGGCCGAAGCCCCCGCTTGGCACTGGTGACTGGGTGTGGGCCGAAAAACACACCCGCACAAATGCATGGATGCATGCATGCACAGGCACTGATAGGGTAGGTCTATGCAAGGGAAATTTGTAGGGCCAAAAACAAAGATACCGAGTAACAAGCCACGCAAACCCATCTACTCACCCCCTGTAAATGTACAATAGGCAAATAGGTAAGGGTTGGCTGCCCCTCACCCCCCTCCCCAAAATGTCGATTCGAGCCCAGGGTCTCAGTGCAAGTACTCGGCCAGGTCGGTAGACTGTAGGTACAGGTAATATGAGGTACAGATAGGTATTCCGTAGTTGTTGGGGCGTTTTGTCATTGCCCCTTGACGAGCTGAAACAACTAGTATCTACCTAAGTAGATAAATGACGCCACCAACGCCATAGGTGCGAGCCGTCCGTTGCAACAACCGTTGAAGCCGTTGAGGCTGGTGAGGCTGTTGCGGGTCACATACTGACGACCTATTACTCAGTCTGCATCTCTGCGTCTCTCCACCTCTGCACTGATATTCAAATACATCATACTTGTAGAAGGCTACTCAGCGCTGCCAGGTATCTATTTATGACACAACCTACATACCTACATATCTCGCTACATACTTACTGTCGGGCTGTAAAAACCCGCCGTCTACCTTGTACCTGGCAATTATGGGATTTGAAACCTGTAAGGCCAATGACCGGCCTCTCTGTACTTACATATCGCGTGCATTGACCATTCCTCGATTTCTATTTCTGTAATCATCATTGTCAAGCCCCAACCATAACCTTATCTCTCTCTGGGTTTCTGGGTACCTTGTTGGTATACGATATCCGTATAGCTACGAGCAAGGTTCTGGCAAACTTTGTAACGTCGAGGGGAAGGGAGGGGGAGTGCACAGCCCGCTTGTCCAAGAACAAGAGCTCTGGTCTCTGCACAGCCACCCCCATCCAATCAAGTAACGACGAGTCTCGATACAGTCTCAGTACCTAACGTCAATGGAGGTGCTGTCGATATTTCAATGACAGCTCCAGCTCCAGCTCCAGCTCAATCTCAAGCTCAAGCTCACGTGCAAGCCACGGCCACCTATCCGGAGCACTTTCTCACTCGTCCCGATCAAAATAATACGAGTAGCTGGCTGGTTTCGACCAGCCTGGGCCTTGCCCTTGTCATGGACAATGACAGTGAACTAACCGTTCTGGTAAGGTATGGTAACAATGCTAATTATTTTCTGGGGGGCACAAACTCTCCTACTCGTACAGGTACTCGTGATTCCAGAGGTCGAGAATATACCAGCACGCTCGAGGGAAAGAAGGGGTCGTCGGACGAAACACCAGAGACTCGCCGTGCCAGACAGGTGTTGTGTACGTGTCGCTTTGTCTGCGGGAGCGACTCGTGGGCCATCCGAAACCGGGAGTCTTTCTCTCCCATACTGTCGATCAAGGCTGCCGTCATTCTCGGGCCGCATCAAGAAGGCCAGCCGAGCGTGTCTCACATTGACCGTGCCATCTGCTAGAAATATCTCTCTCTTTGCGCGTTGGTGCAGGTGCAGTCGTTCCTTGCTGTACCTGCATGGACCCATGACAATGCCCTTGTATGCGGCTTATGGTCAAAACACCACACCCAGCACCGTCTGACGTATACCCAGGGTTCCAGGGGCTCACATCCAGGCACAGTCTCAAGAACCTGTTACTTCGTCCGGGTTGACCTGGTGGCCGCCCCGAAAACCTGTTGCCTTCGCTTGATGACACCACCACATATAGACTTGTGACCTTGTAGATCCTCCTGGAATGAACACCGTACCCCTAAAGGTCGATCCCGAAAAATTCAGTTCTCGCTCGCATCAACCGTGGATTGTTGCCTGCTTGGAAGGATCAGACCGCGTGATCCTGAGTGAAATCCACTCCAGAAAAAGGCCTCACCCATAAGTAAGCCCGTACCATAACCCGGTCTCATGTCGAGGTGCCTGAGGCTCGAATATTCAGGCATCCCTGCGGACTTTTGGTCGTGGCGTTCTCAGCTTGCTTGAACAATATCAGCTGAGTCCGGGTCTCACACTCCATTGAGAGCTGCAGGCGGAAATAGGCAGATACCTCTCAATCGAGCTAGGCTGTGACTATCGTTGTAGATACTCGTCAACGAGGAAGATCAAACAACGTCTCCGTCAGCCATCAGCCAGAGAAAGAGGTCTGCATGTGTTCAAGAGAGGCGTGGCCATGATGGGAGGGTGTCGGCTGTTAAAGAGAAAGAGATCTTGGCTTCTGTAAGGAGGGAGTTGAGACCTTGCATAGCGTAGCCGTGAGGGTGAGAGGAAGGCAGGCCAGTGCGACACCGTCCAGCTGTGTTCATGGTTCGTTGTCCATATGGATGGCGAAGCCAATAGTGTCTGCGAAGATTCACTAAGCAGAACATCATGTAATTCGATCTTGAGACTTCCAACATCCGTTCTGACAACACTTTGGTCATGACGGTTGTCAAGCCCAGACTTTTCCTATACAGCCTTATGTCATGAGTGCCTTAGCAGGAGCCACCTCAACCTCTGATAACGAGTCGCTGAAAGCCTCTGTACGGCCAACTTCACCTGTTGAAACAAACCTTCTGCGTATACCGTGAGAATAAATATAACTCGTGTGGTGAAGGCGCAGTGCGATCGCTTTGGCCGTGTCCTGCTCATCGCATTTTCCAGTGATTCTCAGGACTGGTGTCCCAAATCGTTCTTGCATCGAAACCGAACCCATGAACCGAAAGTCGACGTAAAGATGGTGAAAGTAGGCGACACAAATGAACCTTTCTCCCTGCTCTACTCGTTGATAGCCCGAGCCTGTAGTCTTCAACATTCGTCATGAAACGGATGATAGAATGAAACTTTTGACCGTATCGGAGAGGTTTCTTACCTAGAATCACATAGTCCTAACGTAGAGAAATCAGGTTCAAAGCGGCAAAAGCGAGCGCAATGTTGTGATCTCAGCTGCTTTGCCAGGTTTCAATTGAAGCTTCAGCTTGGGCCGAACTTGTTTTGGGATCGCTGAGAGTGCGACGTGATCCTGCGCGCAGCATCTGTCCAAACAGCTAGACTCTCAGAAAGCTGAGAACTGATAACGGGAGATTTCCACGCCGGCGCGATTTCAGTGGGAATGCCTGTCCATTGCCTATATATCCGTGAAAGCGCTCCACTTATCTTTGCGGAGGACAGACAAATCGGTAAGTTCTCGATGGGAATGTCGGTAAGGAGAATTGATCAGTCGCATCAAGGGGTCCCACTGTGGTTCGAACAATGATGCCTTGCGGAAGCTGTTCAGGTCCTTCGAGAATAGATGATAAATTGAACTGCACTGTGCCTTTCACACCCATGTCTGAACTTGTATAGAGACCACTGCTACCATATCATTAGGATCGGAACCTGTGATGCTCTTGACAGTGGATGCCAGTCGTTCGCCATGAACGCCTGGTGCTATGCAATGTTGCCTTAGTTTTCCTGCCTTTTCTGTAACTTGTAGAAACGTACAAACTCCGGCAGCACAGTGTGGCTTCCACAAAGAGGACAAGTCGGGGGGATTGGCACCTTTCCAGGCCGATTTCGCGGTCACCTTCGTCTATTGCTGGCTGTGAATGTAGCACTAGACAGCTCCTAGCCGGTCTCCGGTTCCTCTTCCTTGGCCAGGCCGTGTTCCTTGAGAAGGGTCATGATTTCGTCACCAGACCAAAGATGGTGGTAAATCTTGCCATCCTTGGTCTTTCCCACGGTCGCAAACTCGACTGCGAGGCACACATTAGTGAATGTCATTCCGCGGAGGGAGAACAGCAAAGCAAACTCACTTTTCTCACTGCTTAGTTTCGTCGAGTCCATCGTCTTGCTCAACACCTTGACCGCCATCCCGCATGCTTCCTTCAAGTCGCAATCTTCCTTGTAATCCTGCTTCAACAAGCTCTGTGCACTGGCATTGTTTGCTCCTACACTCGTAGCCTTCCATCCACCGTAGTTGCCCGAGGGATTGCTCTGATAGAGTTGAAACTGCCGTTGAGGATCCCAGCCTGCATAGATAAAGGAAACGCCGAAGGGTCGGAGACCACCATGTTGTGTGTATCCCTGCTTCAAGTCGCACAAGCGGCGCACTAGCTGTTCGCAGGGGATGTCTTCGTTATATGTGAGGAGGTACCGTTGAGCAGCTTGTCGAGCGTAGTTGATGAGGATGTTGGCATCAGCAGTCATTCCTGCCACAGCACAAATCATATTGCTGCACGAAAGAAAATATTAGTCTTCGGTTGTGTCATTGATCTCTCCCCCAAGTCCAACCACATACTCGTTCAAGATATACAGCTTCTCCGCCGAAGTGTCTTGCTCCAGCAGTTTGCTTGTCACTTTCCGCTCCGCAGCGAGGACTATACCATCTTGTGCCAATATCCCTAACGCAGTGCCGGCGTGCGAGATAGCTTCAAGAGCGTATTCGACCTGGTATAAGCGGCCTTCGGGGGAGAAGATTGTTGTCTGAGGAACGAGTTAGCAGCTGCGTCAATCAAGCACTGAGTGTGGGATCTGTTGACGCATGAAACATACCCTTGAGTCGTATCTGCGAGACATTATGGCGATTCGATTTGAGCGAGTTTTGGAATAGATAGCAAAATGGGAGGTCAACAGAAGCAGGCAGGGTCACAAAGTAGAGAGAAATAGTCCTGGGGATTGACGCAGGCACGGCTCTCACGCGTCGCCCGCTGTTCAGCCAATCATCTTCCGCCAACTTTTCTCCAAGGCTGGCACCAGACCTGCTCCAGGTTTGTACTTTGCGGTCTCTTTTTCTTTCCTGGAGTGAAGACACCTGGTGCCTCCTGCGAAATGAGTACCAAATTAAAGTCTACCCATCGTTCGGCCGCGGTAGAGCCTCCTCTCCCGCCGGGGTGGACAGAGCATAAAGCACCCACCGGCCACACCTACTACTACAATGCCGAAACGAAGCAATCTACCTATACCAGACCCAGTCTTCCTTCCGATGAACCGCTCCGCATCGACTATGGCGCAAGTGAGCCAGACTATGTTATGCGCGCCTCAATGCAGGCCTTGGATGAGTTCAACAGAAACAACGCCCTCGCGCAGCCGGGTCACTTTACGGGAGGAAGAAGCTACCAAGAACATTCCCGACGGAGAGGCAACCAGGGAGACCGACCCAAGTCAAAAGCTCCTATACCGAATTGTGCACCATGGGTACTGGTGAAGACAAAACTAGGCAGGAGGTTTGTCCATAACACGGAGACGAAGCAGAGTTTGTGGAAATTTCCGCAGGATGTCATGTTGGCCGTGATTGAGATGGACAGGTTGGAGTGGGAGGCCAAGAAAAAGGCGGAGGATGAACAGCAGGAGATCGGCCAGAGACATGAGGAATCACAACCAAAGGATGATGCACGGAGATCAGAGACTCCAGTAAGGGATCGACCTCGAGAATCTGTCGGACCTGAAGAGTACGACAGCGACGAGTACGAGGAAGTCGAAGTGACAGACGACGAGGCGGAAGCCACCGATGAGCCTTCGAAACGGCCTCGTCTCTCTCATGAAACCGACAGTGAGAACCCGCCACCTACTGGACCCGTGGAATTCAACGAAGACGACATAGCCTGGCAGCTGGCGCAAATGGAGGGCGATGACGGGTATGCGGAGGATCGAGATTACAGATCCGGAGAGGGAGATGGAGATGCAGAACATGTGGAAGATGACGAAGAAGACGAAGGTCTCTCTCTGACCGAACAAGACAACATTGCACTCTTCCGGTCTCTCCTCGACGACTCCGGCATATCACCGTACTCGACCTTCGAAAAGCTGATCGAAGACACAGCTCTACTTGAGGATTCGCGTTACGTTGCGTTACCAAACACATCGTCCCGCAAGGCGGCTTTTGTGGCATGGTCCAAGGATCGCATCGCAGAGCTGCAAGCCCTGAAGGCTTCGGCCACGAAAGAGAAAAAGAAAGACCCCAGGGTGGAGTACCTGCGGTTTCTGCAGGAACATGCCACTCCAAAACTGTACTGGCCGGAATTCCGGCGTAAGTTCAAAAAGAGTCCTGAGATGCTAGAGCGGTCGATGCAGGACAAGGACCGGGAGAAGCTCTACCGCGAGTTTGTGGCCAAGTTGAAAAAGGGCGACGCCGAGAGGAGGAAGGAATTGGTGAGCCTCCTGAAGAGCGTCGACAAGACCAAGTTCGACAAACAGGGTGACGGGGATCACTTTGCTCCAGACAATTTACCGGACGTCGTGCTGCGGGATGTCAGGTTCTATATCTTGGAGCCCGCCAGGCGGGACGAGCTTGTCAAGACGTTTTTGGAGACGCTCTAAAGAGACAGGGCAAACGGGATGATGGATGGAGGTGTAGTAGGAAGGGGCCAGGAATACAGGGAAGGGGAGATATAAAAAGGAGGTCTCTCTATCTTTTCCGCTGCCCTGAATGCACAACTTTCACCAGTCCATGTTGTAAACTCCTACACTCCAGATTCCAGACCCCTCGACTCTCACTCACTCTCTCCTACCTGAAATCAACAAAGACGCGAGACCTCATACAACCCGCACATATTCTACACACTTTGACACGTTGAATACATTCAATAGGTAAAACCCATTCTCCCAGCTCTTTGCCATTGTGACGGACATACATACTAACCTATCCATCCATCATCCCACGATCCCATCCCATCCCATCTACCCTATCTATCCCTCACTCCTTAGTCCTCAACCCTACTAAACAACCTCGAACTTCGAAACCATGAACCGAGCTCGAACGAAATACTCATGATATTTATGACAGAGCTCACTTTCCTTGCCGCCTCTATACCTATCTCTTATACACCTCTC
>NW_019173865.1:0-13963 GCF_001646965.1 Fonsecaea nubica | reverse complement strand
TTGTTTTTGGTTTTTCTTCGTATTTTTTGTCGATTTGTTTTTTTTCTTATTGTTCCTCCACCCCCCCTTCTTCAGCCTGGTTGGTTCGTCGGCGGCGTCTGATGTGTATAATGTGCGGGTCGTTCTGTCTGTCTGTTTGTTTTTCTGTCTGTCTGTCTGTGTGCATGGAATAGGGCCTCAACGACCAATGTAATGAAAGCTCTGCGTAGAGAGAGGCTTCAGCCTTTGCAGTCTTGTGTCTCGGATCAACTCCTTGTCATCCGTGTGGCCCAGCATCGTGTTTCGGCGACAAGACAGTAGTTGTGGCAGATGGTGGTGGAGGATGGATTTGGGAGAGAAGAGATCAGATTAGGTAAGCAGAAATCGGGGTTTGAGCAAAAACAACCGCTGAACGTGGACTCGGAGGGAAAAAAGGTCAAGGAACGTGCTATTTGACATGGAGTCCAGCATACCAGACACTCGTTGACAAGAAAAAGGCAGTGGTGGTGGCTGATGGGAAGGTGGTGGGTGAATCGAACCTCCCACGAAATCAGAGTTTTGAACAGATACAGGCAATATGACGACCACCACCAGCAGAACAACTCGTACACACTCTCAATCACTCTGATTCACTCTCTTACAGTGTCCATGTACTGCAACGATCAGTTTCATATCATATTTTGTCCTGTCTTGTCCTGTTCTGTCTCCCACACAGACCCTGGACCGTGTACAAGTCATACAAGACATCCCAATTTACAGCAACACACCCCAGTTGTTCACCCACCACTGCTACCACCACCAACGCCATCAGAACAACACAGTAACTGTCTCATTCACACTCTGACCGTGTCTGTACACTGCAACAGTCATGTTTGATATCATATCTTGTCCTGTTCTGTCTCCCACACAAACCCTGCCCTGCAACACAAATCACAAGTAGGACACTGTCTCGATTCCTCAACCAACACCGCCTGAAAAACACGGAAACGGTCTCATTCACTCTTCTTAACAAGTGTATATCATGATACAATCAAGTTTGAGTCTCATTCACTCTCCTACCATGTCTGTATGCGGCAATAATCATGTTTCACATCATATCTGGTCCGGTCCTCTCCTGCATATCTCAACTCACCTCAACCAACACCATCGTTGACGACCAGCACGAGTCCAAACACCTCCATCACCCTTATTCCCATGCTCTCCTCAATATTCTACCATCTCAACCACCAAATTCGCAGAGCCTGGGCCGTCTGGGCGTGGCGGCGTCATCTCAGTCGCAGTCCACGGACAAATGGTGCTGCCATGGCCACGACACGACACTGCTCAAGTTCATTTGGGCTCTGACGTGTAACCAACGGATCCCCCCCTTCGTCCCAATGGCATACCGAGTCGATTCCTCCATCACACGAGACAATGCCGCCGTTTGGCATGATGTCACGTGGGAATTCACCAAGACCACGACCGACAAAGAGCCTTCAAGGCCCAATGACTCTCTCTCGACACTACTGGACCGAGTCACGGTGCTCCGCGGTGTGTGACAGTGTGGGATAAATCCATGCTGGACACAGGCACAACGCAGCGGACTCGAAATATCCCATTTCCACGCTCACAGGGCGATATCATTGACGTCGGCGGCGTCAACTCACGTGCTGCCAAGTCTCTTGACCGCTCCCTTGCATCTACATTCCACCTCACCGCAGTTGACACCTCTCGACATCACCCACAACACACCGAACACGGCGTCCTTTTGCTCAAGCAGGCCACGGAAGACAAACAACACAGCATCTGGAGTGTCTTGTGAGGTATTTGCGACCGAGGTGCGTTGCGCTGACCGTGCGGTGTTTGTGCTGGCCGAGCTCCGTTGTGCTGATGGCCGAGAACAGAAACCACCAACGCCGCCTCCACGAACGAAACCTCGATCCCCCCAAACATCGAAATGGCGACCCCTATGTCGAAAGAGGTGGGAGGAATGGGAGACATGGAAGATGAGACGAGAAGAACCCTGTACTGGCAACTTTACGACGGCATCTGCGCAATTGGAGAGCAGCACAAGGGACTGCTAGCGCAGATGGAGAGGCTGGCAGAAGATAGGGCGGTCTCTGGATATCTTCACGACTTGGAGGACAAGTTGGGCGAAGCGCTTTTCATCCTCGATACACGGAATCGACCCAGGGAGGAACACCACGACCACGGGCGCCGCGTTCCCACCGATGGACTGCATCGAACCACGGGGGAACATGCCACGGGCCGCCGCGCTCCACCGTTGGACGAAACCTTGCAAACGTACGAGCTGGAACTCCTCTTGAAAGAACGGAATCTGATCCGGCAATGGCAGCACGAGAAAAGGTTGCTCAACCAGAGTATGCTCGCATACAACAGGCAAGCCACGCGATTGTGCTGGCAAATGAGGAGCATAGAAGAAGCGAGGGAACATCAGAAGGGCATGAATGACAAGGACAGAAGGGAGGCCGAAGCGGAACGACAGCTTCGGCTGGACGCCCTACTGAATGAGGAGTACCAGAGGATGTGTATGCAGGAGGCAGCCTCCCGCGATCATGGACCGTCTCAGAAAAGGCAGACCGCTCCCATTTCCGCATGGTTCTGAACCGAGGAGGACTGCCATGTCGTCGTCGCGGGCACTTGGCCGCAAGAGTTGGTTGGGGGTATTGCGGACCTACCGCAGGCAGCAGGATGATATTTGTCTCGGGAGAGAAGGATAATTTGTGTAACAGCGGCAGCTGTATCGGTGGGAACAACAGTTGGACCAAGGGAAGGGGGAATCTGAGTTAGTAGTGGTAGTTTTCTGAGGAAATGGTCGGTTTTCCTGATATTTTTACCAAGTCGCTCGCCGCCGCCTCGGTGAGTCGGTAATTATCCGGGTCGCCTCCGAGTACTGCCGAGGTGCCAAGATGGATTCTCCAACGAAGTATTGACGACTCCAAGTCTCGTGGAGGTGCCACTCACGCACTTGTCGGCGGTGGGAGTACATGCTCGGTACATGCTCGGTACATACTCGGGACCTCAGACACAACCACAATCACCACGACAGCACTACACCACAACATGGCGACATGGGCCCGTGGGCTATCAGGTATCGGACTGTCAGGGATCGGGTCATGAGTATATCATGAATCATGTATTGTGTGGCAGAGATCTATCAACCAAGGGGAGACAGACTCACCCCGAGAGTACCCCGTCGAGGGAAACGAGGCTTGATATCGCCACATCACCATATCATCACACCACCAACAGCCATCAGGCTATCAGTCATGAGATATTAGCCAAGGGGGACAACTCAACTCAACTCTGAATACTCCGTGAGCTCCCCCTCCCCCCGGAAAGGAAACGAGGGCTATTCGATCCTTTATTGAAAAGTCTTCAATGGCTGGACGTCCATGGACTCCTCAGCGCCGATCCTGTCCATGCAGCTGGCCTCGTTCAACTGATTGCATTGAGGGGCGGCTTAGACAATATCCAGACCACTGGTCTCGCGGCCATCATATCATAGTAAGTTCGCCTTTCGCCGATCATTTGTCTGTCCACCAACGCTGTCGGGCCATTGGCAGCAGGAGATCGAGCAATACGCACCATCTTTGAGCTGTGTTGCACACGTGGGACCTCCAGCGGACCCGGATCAGCCGGCGTCCTTTACTCGAAACGGCAGACGTGGTCATAACTTCTTACGATGTGTGCCGAAACGACAACAATATTCTCACACCCATCACTACTATCTACTATCGGGCTGTCCGGCATCAGGTCGCCACCATCACCCATCAGGTATCAGGTATTAGCCAAAGGAGACTCAACCTCGACAACTCACAGCCCTGAGAACTCCAAGAGTATATATGTACTGTGAGAGTTCAACTCGGATGGAAACAAGGCTCGCTACAGCCCATATCACCACGACCACGCCATGCCACAGCAGAGCACAGCATACCCATCACTACCGGGCCTCGGACCTAGGGCTATAGGCCAAGGGCCATGGGCTGTTAGGTAGGTATCCGGCCGGTATCAGACACCATCGGGTTATCCGGTATCAGGTATCAGCTCGTCAGGTATCAGCCCATCCGCCATCGAGCTATTAGCTACCATCAGCTATGCGGTATCTGACCAGCTACGCGCTATCAGGTATCGAGTATGGGTCATGGGACTATCAGCTAAGGGCTCTCAGGTATCAGCCATCAGCCATCAGCCATCGGACTATCAGCCTCCATCGGGCCACGGGCTATCTGATCAGCCATCGACTATCTATCAAGTATCAAGTATTGGCCTCAGATATCAGCCACGGGCCACCTATTACGTATCAAGGGTCAAGTATCGGCCATGGCCATGAGAATATCAGATATCAGACATCAATATCAGCCATGGCATGGTATGACATGGCCAAAGGAGACTCGGCTCAAACTCGCACCACCCGAACTGAGCACTCACGAGTGACACCCCTGGAGAGAATCCGGCGCGAGTTACGTTACAGACACCGCCATCATCGCATCGGGGCTACAGTACAGGCGATGTTGTCGGGCTATCGGGCTATCGGCCATGAGATATCAGCTATCAAGACAGCAGGTATTAGCCACAAGAATATCACGTCCAAGACAAGGTATCAGCCATGAGAACATCACCCAAGGAAGACCCAATACACACCCCGAGAGTGTATATATACGCCCTTGGCCGCCCTGAAGGAAGGCAAGGCTCTACACGGCCCATATCACCACCACTACTACACCACCAGCAGGCGATCAGCGATGAGATATCGGGTATCAGGTATCAGACAATGGGCTATCATGTATGATATATCAGATATCCATCAGCCAAGGGGAGACAGACTCAATTCATACTGTGCGAGTACATTTGGAGAAAGCGGACACAACACACAACGCCGCACCGCCACAACTATCGGGATATGGGCGATGGGCTATGGACTGTTGAGTATCGGAATATCAGCTATCACCCCATCAGGTATTAATTAGCCCAAGGGAAAGGAGACTCTTGCACCTGGAGAGTCAAGTCGGTCCACCCTTGGCCGCCTGGAAGGAAACAAGCAAGGCTCGCCGTGGCCCATGTCACCATACACCACCATTCGGACCAAGGGCCTGGAGGCTATGGGCTATGGGCTATGGGCTATGGGCTATTGGGTATCAGCCACCGGGTATGAGGTATCGGGTAATTAGGTTGCAGGCTATCAGGCTATCAGGCTATCAGGCTATCAGGCTACCAGGCTATCATGATTTCAAGTATCAGCCATCCATCCATCAGCCCAAAAGAGACTCAACCCGTCACCACCAACAACAGCGATGAATGAGCCGAGAGCAGATCATGTATTTAGGTAATGAGATCTCAGTTCAAGGGGGAAGACTTACACCCCGAGAGTACATGGATCCTAAAGGAATTGAGGTTTTGGAGGCACAAAAACACCACACCACCTATAATACAACATCGAGCCGTAGAATTATGAGCTATTAAAGCATTAAGCTATCAAGTATCATGCATCACGTACCACATATCAATTATCAGCCAAGAGAGACTCAATCCGCTCTGTGTGGGTGAGCATCCCCGTGGACGGCGGTGATGTGCCACTCCGAAACAAACAAAGGTGTGTCGAAAAGGGAGGGACTTGTACCGACAGGGAATCAAGTAGATATTGGCTCATGCTACCATAATATCACTGCTGTCACTATCACTACCACTGCCATTACCACCGGTATCGCCATCACGGGTCAAAGGAGAGATTTCGGTCAGCCACCCTGTGGATAAAACATAAAGAAAAGACGACGCAATCCCGTGTCACGCCTTCACCGTCGTGTCAGTTCTGTTGTCCATGACCTCTGCCATGTTTCTACTCTTGTCCATCTATTCCGCCTTCTTGTCCGACGCCGACCCCTTTGCGGCCATCTCGGTTTCTTCATCGTCGCTCGGGGAGACGCAGGTGCAGGGGTCGTGGGTCTGTCCGGTGATGACTCTGTAGTGGCAGGTCTCATCGGGGTCTGTGTTTGGGGGCTCGAGTTGGTGGTAGTTCCCCTGTTCATCAAAACGCCCAACTGGACGAAGGTTCCTGAACGGGTTTGGAGTTCCAGGTGGCGGCATCGTATCAGGATGAACCTGTTGCGTCATCCCGAACACTGCCTTGAGGGCTTCCTCAGCGAGTTCACGCATCACTGGGGGGAAATCGACGTTCGGGTTGGCTTTGAAAACGCCGGGGCGTTCGAAAATGTTGCCGCTCTTGAAAAGATTGTAGCGTTGGACCATGTCGAGCGGTAGGCAAACTTCTCCGGCTGTAACCAAGTCATCTTCATCCTCCCATTCGGACTCGGACTTGGCCTCGGCAGTAGGGTTGCGAGGAGCCGACGGACCAGGTGCTTCACCCTTGAAGACAGTCTCTTTTGCTTTATCCTTGCCCTTGAAGACAGTCTCTTTTCCTTTTCCCTTATCCTTGAAAGTAGGATGGCGAGGCTTCGACGAGCCAGATGCCTCTCCAGTGGAACCGGTCTCAACGGATTTGCCCTTGGCATCAGCAGACTTGCCCTTGGTGTCGACAGCAGATTGACCCCGGTCAGAACCGCCAGACTTCGACGCCTTGGGCATGAAAGGGAGCCCACGGCCTTCAATCTTTGTGTCCGTATTTGGCTTGACTGGACCCTTGCTGGACTGGCCCTGGTCGCCCTGCTGTCCGAAATGATCCGACATTGTTTTTTGAGTCAAGATGATCTGACTCGGGGGGGTTCGGTTCGGATGCGGAGGTTCGGTTCGGAAGTGAGATCTGCGGCCCCCCTTGTGTCAGCAGTTGTGCCACGCCATCTCGATCCGGAAGTGAGACATACCCAACAAAGCACCGTTCGGATAGGTGCAGGCTCTGTTATCTTGTCTGGGAGGCCCACCTCGGGTAACGGCGTAGTGTCTTGTAGTGTGGCGACGGTGTCAAGACTAAAGAGTGGTAGGGAAGAACTAATGAAGTCTTTGTGAAGCTCTGGTGGGGAGAAAGTGCGGTCCAAGACTCTTGGCAGGAGCGCACGTGGTGCATTAGTGAACTGTAATGATCGCGCCATCGACAAGAGCAACCTTCTCACCGGCAGGAGCGGCAGTGTCTGTGGGTTTTTTGCTTGCACGGTGCGATACTATACATATCCCATCCATTCCACTGTCTCCGCTGGTCTGCTTTGTTCTTCTTCTCACACAGTCCTGGCAAAGTCCTGGACTTCGCTCTACCTTGCACCAACAGACAGCCCTGGATTTCGCTGTACCTTCCTCTGCTGACAGACAGCTCTGGACTTCGCCGTACCTTCCTTGGCTCGCTGTACTTGCCCCAAACGTCGAAATGCTGTTGCCTGGACTGCGTTTCAAGCTATCCACGCTCCGCCATACGACCCTCCAATCACGCATCCATTAATGCTGGTGCCTGCGTTGCGTGCCACTCCCTTTGTGCTCCGCACTAACTCGTTCTACTTTCCTCCGCTGCACAGCACCAACCGACACGCTCGGTCTACTTACCCCCAACGTCGAAATGCTGCTGCTTGGACTGCGTTTCGAGCTGTCCATGCTCCGCCACACTACCCTCCAATCACGTATCCATTAATGGTGCTGCCTGCGTTGCGTTTCACCCCCTTCGTGCTCCACGCTACCAATTCCACCACGTGATTATCAAGTAACGAAGCCTCGTTCTCGTGCACTCCCAGCCTCGTGTCAACTGCGTTCTCGGTCTGCGCTGCTTTTTGCCTGCGGTACCTGCGCTTCAATGCCCTGAATTGCTTGCCTGCGTAGCATAATGTATGCTGTAGCACATGTTACCCCAATCTCCGCTCCCTCCGCGCGCCCTCTTCTCGCCCGCCCTCGCCGTCTCGCGCCCTCGCCGTCTCCCCGCGGCGCTGTCTCTCTCATTCGCCAGCCATTCCCCCCCGCGGTTTCTCTCCCTCCCCATCCGTCTCCCTCCGCTCGATAGCTGCTCCAACGCACTCGCAGAGATCCCCATTCCCAATGAGTGCCCCCTTGAAGCCTTCCTTCCTGTACCCCATAGCCCATACCGCATGCCGTGTCCGGCACCTGGTTTTCCACGATCCACGACCACGAACATGAAGAATAAAACTGGAAGAAGAACAAGAAGATGATGAAGAATAAGAGAGCCTTAATCATGTAAGCTCCGATCCAGACCAGACTAGACCAGACCAGACCAGACAGACACAGGCCTGGAGGGAACACAGCCCCAGAGGTAACACAGGTCCGGAGGGAGCATAGGGCCTTTTGTATACCTGTATACCTAAAACATGGAAACATAGAAACATTGAACCATGAAAACGTGGAAGATCTCGAATGTATCCAAGACAGAGCAGTAACGTAGATAAAGGGCAATCAATGGCTGAACCATGACCACGAGAATGAGAATGAGATTGACAATTGGAAAGAACAAGGCTCCATCTTGTAGGCTCTCCAGTAGATAATTCAAGACAAGACGAGGCAAGACGAGACAAGACAAGATCCCATCGGAACCCAGGACCTCAGGGCTCTTACTTCCTGCGTGGATATTTCGGAGAAAGCAGCCGCAGGTCGAAGGCAATGTAGAGGGCATGACTCGGCGGGGAAGAATCGTGGCTGGGAAGGAGAAATAGAAGAAGGGCTCAATCGCGCAAGCTCTCCGGTAGACAATAAAAGACAAGACGAGACGAGACCCCGTCGGGACTCTGGCCTCCTAGCCTCCCTCCATACCTCTTACTTTTTGCTTCTTCCTTGGATATTTCGGAGAATGCGGATGCGGATCAAAAGCAATGTCAGTGACTCGGACGGGGAAGAATTATGGTTGCGAAGGAGACAGAGAAGAAGAAGAAGAAGGGCTCAATCTTGTAGCTCTCCGGTAGATAAGAGGCAACAAATGACTCTTCCTCCTTCAAAGGCTGGTCCTTCTGCACCGGGGGGCTCGTCCTCACGCCCGGCCGGAGGTTCGTCCACGCATCCCATGCTGACGCCCACCTCAAGCGCACGCTGAGGTCGATCGATGCAGTGGTGCCGAGTCCTCTCCGCTGGCCTGGCTGTTGTGTCACACGTGTGTTATAGTCGGAACAGGGGATGCTCGAGGATAACTTCACGTACGGGATACGTAAAGCTTGTCACCTGTAGCTATTTTGAAGTATTAATATCCCGGGTTGAGGATAAAAGACAAGACAAGACTTCATTGGGACTCTTTGCCCCGGGCTTCTTACTACCTTGGATGTTTCAAAGAGAGCGGACGCGGATGGAAGGTGATGTCAGTGACTCCGACGCAGGAAGAATAGTGGTGAGGAAGGAGGAGGAGAACAAGCAGGAGAAGAGTTAGTTAGCCTTACAACCTCTCCGACCGACAAGGCAGACACAGACCCCATGGAACGGGACTCGGGCTCCTTTACCTGGAAACAGGGAACCTTGGAAGAGAGCGGAGAAAGAAGAGACAGAAGAGAGAGAGAGAAGTAGCACATATCGAGGGAATGTCAATACCATGGCCACGAGGATGAGAATTACTTGGGGAAGACGCAGAAGAAGAAGACGGAGACGAACACGGAGATGAAGATGCAGAAGAAGAAGAAGAAGAAGAAGAAGAAGAAGAAGAAGAAGAAGAAGAAGAAGAAGAAGAAGAAGAAGAAGAAGAAGAAGAAGAAGAAGAAGAAGAAGAAGAAGAAGAAGAAGAAGAAGAAGAAGAAGAAGATAATGAAGAAGATAATGAAGAAGATAATGAAGCAGAAGACGAAGCGAAAGAAGAACGGCTCAAACTTACAGGCTCGAGAAAGACAGCACCAGACCGAACAAGCCAAGATCACAAGATCCCATTGGGGCTCTCGCCTCCTAGCCTTTTCCCTTCTACCTTTTCTTGCTTCTTCCTTGGATATTTTGGAGAGAGCGGATGCGGACGCGGACGCGGATCAGAGGCAAGTTAGGAACTCGGCCGAGGAAGAATAACAGTTGGAAAGAAGAAGGGCTCAATCTTGCAAGGGTCTCCGGTAGACAGAATACAAAACAGGTCCCCAGGCCTCTTGCTTCTTACTTCTTCCATGGATATTTCCAAGAGTACGCACGCAATCGAAGCCACTGTCAGGGACTCGGCCGAGGAAGAATAACTTGGGGGGAGAAGGAGAAGAACAAGAAGGAGAAGGAGAAGACGCATACCCTTATTCCCTTGCCAGTGAACTCTCCAGGTGTGAGTGAGCCGAGTCTGTCGTCCTCTTGGTTGATATCTGATATATCATGGCTAATACATGATACCTGATAGTCTAACAACTTGCTAGCCCATGGCCCGATATCGAGCGTTGTGGTGGTGGTGGTGCTGCTGCTGCGGCGGCGAGATGGGCTGCGGCGAGCCATGTTTTCCATCGAATGAGTGCTCTCTAAATCCCCTGACGAGGAACAATTGGAGAGCAAGACTTGTCTGGTGAAGGATTGTTCAGTTCTGAACTGCTGAAGCCAGACAAAGTGGGTGATAGGTGAAGACCGGCGAAACAACCTAGGTCAGGGGGAAGGCCAAAAGGGACCCTGGCGTCCTACGCTGATCCCGAACAGAACACCACAGAGTAGGGTGCCTATGTAGAGCGCGTGAAGGTGTCGCGCCACTGCCACCCGAAAGGGTGTCGGTGACTAGAGCATCTCTCATGCAAAGGTCACCGGGGATTTCCCCCGCGTGGGAGAGTTCCGATACGTCCAAGGCCAGCAGCAGCTGCGGTAATTCCAGCTACCATAGCGTATATTAAAGTCATTGCCGTTAAAAAGCTCGTAGTTGAACCTTGGACCTGGCTGATCTGTCCTCCTAATCAAGCGCACGGATTCGGTCGGGTCTTTGCCTTCTGGGGAGCCCCGAGTGAACTGAATTCTCAGAGTGTGAATCAAGTCTTCCTCGGTTGATACCCTCATGGCTATCTATCGGGCTAATGTCTGTAGCTTTGGCGGTGTCAGGGTGCGCTCTCAGGGTGGTACGAGTTTGAGTCTCCTTTGGCCATGCCACGGCTGATACTGATATCTCAGCGAAGGCCATGGCCAATGCTTGATACTCTGATAGATAACCCATGGCTGATAGGTGATGCCTGGTGACTCGATAGTGTCTCATACCGGCTAGATACCTAACAGCCCACAGCCCACAGCCCATGGCCTATAGCCTATAGACCCGTAGCCCATAGCCCAAGGCCCGAGGTCCGATAGTGATGGTGTGCTGTGGTGTGCTCTGCTGTGCTTTGTAGACCTTTAGATTTTCCCTTTTAGGCGATTAAGATGACTCGTTTAAACGTGCCGTTATAACACCGTTTTGTCAATTCGAGCGCCTGGGAAGACGCTGTCTCGAGCCGGTCTTGCAGGGTTAATTAGAACTGCAGTACTAGGAACAGGCGGTGTTGAAACGTTAGCCTGAGGCCTCGACTAGGGATCCCACTGGGGGGGTCTTTTTCCTGTCGTGGGAATGACAGTTATAGACTCAGGTGGCACTAGAGTGTCCTCTGCGAGGTCGTCAGCGGTCGGAGACACTGCCCCTGAGGCTGTTAGCGTTTCTATAGGTCGATTTTCCTCCAGGAGGCGGTGAGAGGGGGTGGGTCTGTCTGTCTGTCTCCCCTTGTTGATATTCTTATGGTTAATACATGATATCTCATGGTCGCTAGCCCATAGCCCATGCCCAACCACCTGGTGCTGTGGTTGTCAGTGTTGGTGGTTGTCTGCAAACCTTGATTCCTTGCAATGCAGACATTGTGCTTGTTCCTCAACCCAGCGAGTCTCCCAGAGATCAATTGAACTGGTCCAGATGGAAAAAAGGACCTTCTCATGCTCATCATTAGCATCGACACGGCCGTTTTTGGTGCTTGGGCCCCAATGATCTCTTCCTGGATTTGCGGAAATGGCTGAGGAGTGGCACATGTCCTACACTGCGCCATTGGCATCTCGTGCTCCGTCACCCTGACCGAAAGGACGCCCGTCGACCGGTCATGCGAGTGTACTTCTCGCGAGATGTGAGGGGGATCGCTTGCAAGCGGAAATTGGTATCCAGTACTAGTCCGATGGCGAATACCTCGTCTCCAATCGCTCACGGCGTATTACTCGCTGCTGGTGGTGTTATGGTATTGTGCTGCGGTGTCATGGTGAATCGAAACCAGTGGCCTGTATTGTGTCGCCCGTTTGACCACCTGGCGAAGCTGCCGGACTTTCTGTGGGCGCGAAAGGTGACAGAACGTCCGAACGCGATAAGTACCATCACGAAACACCCATGATCAAGAAAACACCGAACAGTTTGCCCAGTAATGACGACGCATTTCGCATCGAACTGTTGATCGTTTATTCGCGGCCGCACGTCGCAGAATTCACTCCAGAATGATGTCAATTCTGCAACGGATAGATCCTCGGGAGAAAGGCCTTCAAAGCGATGACAGGCTCTGCAGTTGAATTAGTAATGCACTCTCTGAACCCAGCTGGAGAGATATGTATGTATATCAAAGACAAGGAACCATGTCCACTCCAAATTCTCTCCAGTGCATCCCTGAGCTGACGCGGTTCGCGGTGACAATGGCTTGATCAACAGCGAAGAAGGCTGCGTGTGTGATGCGAGTAAGACGGTGCCAAGGAAGAGAGAGAAAGTGTAGACGCCACGAAGAAAAGGAAAAGGCGAAGATCGGAGGCTGAAGGAACAGACGCCGCCATGAAGAGGAGGAGCAAGGAGAAGGAGAAAGCATCAGGGTCACATTGGTCTGCCTTCAAGAGCCACCAGGCATGCTCATATCATCATTTACCACACTATGACCGATCATTGCAGGGAATGGGACTCGTGGGACGCAGAGGGTGGGCGTGTGTGTTGAGACTGGGGGTGTCGACAGGCATGACTTTGCCGAAGATGAAGTGTTTACGGCCGGTCAACCCATTGACATGATCACAGTAAACACTGCCCAACAAGCCGCTGTTGGTGCGCGGGCCGTGCTGATCCCGTATGGCTTTCGAGGAAACGGAGTACCTGTCCACTCCATTGCTGGACCGCGACCGGGATCACGAGACGAGGAGTTGTGTCTTCAAGGTCTTCAGAACGAGATGTCTGAGAGGATGTGGTTGATCTGAGAAAGGCCCGCAGGGAGCTATAAGCTTGGTACAGAGGTTGGGCAAGAGTCTTGTGCGTATTCAATTGCAGGGACCCCCGGCAGTGCATTACCTTCACAATGGCAGCGATCTCCTGTTGCGGCCAAAGGCAGGACAGAAATATCGCCTCGAGCAAGAGCGCTAGCAGGATTGATATCACTCAGATCGTATCCGGTAGTTCCATTACTCATTGCAGGAGCAACAATGTCTGCTAAACTTCCAAATCCATTCGCGGCTTTGTATGCACCCTTGTAGAGACTCTCCATTCCGCGTCGGCGACCGGCAAGGTATTTTGGTTCTGGCATCCTCTCGGCCACGGCAGCAGGCACCTGAACCCATCTATTGACTTCTAAATATCGTTCGTTTGAGCCAGAGGTTGCTTTGCGGCGTTTGGGATCCGATGCTGGACCTTCGACGTCCATGAATAAGATCAGCATTGTCTTGATCATTCTTGTCTTCCGATTTCCAACACGACAACTCGTTGGTTTTCGATAACTCTCTCGGTACCGAGTACTTGCCTTGGATATATCGATAAAGTATATGATGATAAATAAAGTGCCGATATTATGGCAAACCTCCGAGATCAATCAATGACTGACAAGATATTGTACAAGGACTCGTATCGGGAAAGTATTTTCTTGTCCAGACCACCATCTCTGACCAAGTGATGGCGCCGTTTTTCTACCTTGGAAGTCGTCAGATTCAGGGGCGGAACGAGACGGGTCGGTCGCTCGAGATGGGAAGACTGCTCCAGCCAGGGGTGTGGGCGTTTCTGGACGTAGGACAATGAGAGTTGGCGAGTGCAGGAACAAGAAGCGCAGGCCAACGCGGCTGCTACCGCTCGTCGTGGAAAGGCGGCCGTGGTCGAGGGGGACATGGACGAGGGGGACATGGACGAGGGGGACATCGTACGAGGGGGACATGGACGAGGGAC
>NW_019173864.1:0-14412 GCF_001646965.1 Fonsecaea nubica | reverse complement strand
TTTCTTGTTCTTTCGCTCATGCGTTCGTTTCGCCGCGTCAGAGTTGCAACGTGTCATAGGATCTACAAGCCGTTTTTTTTTTTAATGTTCCGCCGACCACCGCGACCAACACCGAGTGGATCGTCGGCACCGTCAGATGTGTATAATGGACACACCACAGAGACTGCGAACCTGGAAGATCAGCAACTCTCCTCAGCTTCCACCCCTGCTCTCTTCCACGAAGAATCCTCGACCTGCCTCCCGCAGGCTCAAGGTCGCGGCACTGCCATCGCTCTCACTCTTGACAGGCGAGGCGTTAGGGAGAAGGAAAAAGGAAAGAAAAGAGGAGGTCCGCGTTCCGATATATACACTTTGGCAAAACTCTACCTCCCTTGGCTGGAAGTCAAGCTACTGCAAGTTGGCTGCGGCATCCTCCTCGGAACCTTCGTCAATTGGGCCCACGTATTTGGGCACCATTCCCCGTCACCATCGAATTCCTTGCCTCACTTCATCATAAGATCCTCTCGGACTGCGTGTGCCACCAGTGACTGTTGTCGTGGGGGAGTCGTGTGGGTGAAGATGATGCGACGAATCCTTTTCCTCCTGTTTCTGGTTGCCGTGTGTGTTGCATGGTCGGCTGAAGACTACGAGCTGTTCAAATTACACGACGAGTTGGAAACCACTGAAGGCCCTGGGGTCACATTTTACGATGTTCTCGGTGTATCACCTCATGCCACGGTCGACCAAATCAGTGCCGCCCTCAAGAAGAAGTCCCGTACTCTCCATCCGGACAAAGTCAAGCATTCCTTCATAGCTTCGCGGTCGACAGCGAGCCCCAAAAAGCCAGGTGGCAAGAAAAAGCCCGCAGTACACGTCTCAAAGGGACCGACACAGCGAGAGATTTCACGCGTCGTGAAAGATGCGCAGGAACGCTACAGTCGGCTCACCCTGATCGGGACCATTCTGAGAGGCCCATTGAGGGAGAGATATGATTTTTTCGAGGGACATGGCTGGCCGTCCTGGCGTGGGACAGGCTATTACTACCAAAGATACCGTCCTGGGCTGGGGACTGTTTTACTGGGACTGTTTCTGATCGGCGGCGGAGCTGTCCACTACTTTGTTTTGACAATGAACTACCGCAGACACCGGGACTTCATGGAGAGGTACATCCGATACGCAAAGAAACAAGCCTGGGGCGATGAGTCTGGGATTAGAGGCATTGCAGGTCTCGGTGAGCCGGTCGAAGTCGCTCCCACCATCGAAGAGCCTGATCCGATGGCCAACCTGAACCGACGGCAGCGGCGAGAAATGGAGCGACAAAATAAAAAGGAAAAGACGGGCAAGCCTGCTTCTGCACCTCCTCCCAAAGCGGTGCAATCCACATCGCAGGACAGACGGCGTGTCACTGCAGAAAACGGGAAGATCCTGGTAGTCGACGCGGGGGGCAACGTATACTTGGAAGAGGAGGACGAAGACGGGAACACGCAGGAATATCTCTTGGATCTCGACGAGATCGTTAAGCCCACTGTGTGGGATACAGCTGTTCTGCGCCTCCCCATCTGGCTATGCCGCAAGGCCATCAGTCCATTTTCGAAGAGCACGCAGCCGAATGCTGAAGACGAGGATGTGCCAAACAGCGAGGCGCCCCTGGAACCCACCGAAGAAGCCATTGATTCAGACAAGCCGTTAGTGCGGGATATGAGCTCGAGTCAAATATCGGATTCTGGGTTTGAGATTGTCGAGACAACCGGCCTGGAGAATGCGAATGGCACCAACGTCAAAAAACGGGGCAAAAAGGCGAGGAAATGACACGTTGCCTCTGAGGTGTATGCAGACACGAATAACGAGATGGGAAAGGTGTATGCAGTTCAGGTCTAAACAATAAGACATAGAATGAAACGTGTCAACATGGAGTGGCGATTGCCGAACCAAACTGCTGTTTCCAGCTTCCGATATCTGCGGTATTCATTCCGTGGCTTTCCCAACTTTGCACGAGATATATAGCTTGGTGTTGCGTATTTCTCATCGCAATCGACCACAGGAGAGGGAAAACAGGTCTTCCCGTTTGCTCAGACGTACTTAAGTCCTCTTCCGGTCAGGGAGTACCAACGTGGGAGACCAGTTGGGAAATCTGGCTGTCGATTGTTTTTGGTCGGAGTCATCTCCTGTGCCGCAGCTTCTTTGAGGGTTGCTTGAAGTCTGAAGTTGTCTGCTTACACAAAATTTGGAGAGCACCAGGAGTGTCTGACAAATGACGCACTTACCGGCGCACCTTGGGTTACAGCCTCGTCTGCAACTCGGTCAGATTTTTGTAAGAGGTGCATAACATCATTCACTGGGTGCAAGTCTCGCTTATTGTCGGTCTTACCTTCGAACAATTGTGGCAGGATATACGAGGAAGGAAAGAAGCCAGCAACAGGGCACTGTCTCTTTCGGTACACCACCTTCCTCCTTGAACTATCAAAGTGATCCTCACACCAACTCATCCTGTCTGAATTTCCAAGTCTGGCCTTCGCACATGTTGCTCCCATGGTGCGGTAGCCGACGACAAGCATCGCTCTCGGCCGATGACGGGAAACGGGCGGTTTGCCGTCAAACTCCACCAAAACCTGCATGCTTTAGGATGTTAACTTGTTACGAAGCCGGCTTAGCTTTTATCAGACGCCAGAAGATGGGTCGGAGCATTCTCACGAGGACGTTCCGCATACAGGTACTTGTGTCATTCACAGTTGGATTCGGAATCTCATGCAAGGATTCATAATCCGAACCTCGGTGTCTGCTAATATCCGAGCAATCAGGAGACAGCCACGCTCTGTGGCTCAGTTGTTGCGCCAGGGTCCCTCGCACTTGTCAATCGTACTCGGGCTTCGTACCTCGCAGGATCTGAGAGAAAACCGCGCGACGCAGTAGTTGAAATAAGGGTAAGTCGGAAGTCGGATCGACGCATCAGGGTGGCGAAGAAGTCGTGCGTCTCACGAGTCACGACGGAGGTTCATGTAACCCCGGACCGGATAAGGCCCCGGAGTGCCAAGGCCGCCTTCTTCGCTCGGAAGCAAATTGATACTCATCCTTGTTCAACTCCTTCCAATCACCGCGACAAGGCTCGCCTCCCTGATATACCTATTAAGTCACAGCCTCAAAAAATTGCCTCCGACATCACCATCGCCCTGTCCGCGTGATCCGAATCCATGTGCGCCCGTTGGCTGGTTCGCTGATTCGCGCATCCCACTTCGCCTCCTTAATCGCTCGTGCTTCAATGTGAGGTCCCTGTCGACCTCGAGCGAGTTTACAAAGAGTTCTTGGACCGACATCAACCCACACTCGATGATCATCACTCTTTTTATGCTCCATTTCTCCCGGACAATTTCGCATCGTCTAGAGGGTACCATGAGAGGATTTTACAGTGTCGGAGATTTTAGTGGTGTGGAGAAGGGAAGCATTTCTAGCCTTGCCTCCATTCTGACCTATACCAAAAGTTCTGGAATCCCACATCCTCTATAGATCCTTACCGAATCATCTCGCAACGATTAGGTTAGCCGTTTGGTGGGGACCCGCTGGGACCTGCTTTTTTTTTCTCGCTTCTTACGTTCCAGAACCTGTATAAAAATGCCATGGGGGTTTGGCATCAACTTCCAACCCCGGGGTTTGCTCCCCCTCTCGATTCTATCTATCACTTTGTCCGCCTTTAGCATTTTTTCGCCTTTGCTGCAGCACTGACGGTATCTTCGCGCACTCTCCATCTTCACTGACAAACGGCGAACGCCCGTTCAAGGGCCATTAAAAAAAAGTCTTGGTGACTGGAGTCCACGAGATATCCCTGACGTGTCAACTACTCGTTCCAAGTCTTGTTTCCAGCATTGCGAGGTAGGATATCATGATTCTATCACCAGACATTTTTCTTCTTTCCTTCTTTTAAATCGTTCTTCTTTCTCTTCTCCTACCAAAACCGTCTCTTTTTTCTACTCTTTCATACATGTCATCCAGTGGTGATCCTCCGCAAGAAGATACTTCACGGGCGAGCCAGAGCAGAGATTCCAATCCTAATTCACGCCGATCCTCCAACATTATCGAATTTGTCGACAGCCAGAACCCCAATGTCAGGAGTGCCATTCAGCGGCACACCGCATATCACTCGGCCGCGCAGCGTCGAGAGGCACGCTCGCGCCTTCTCCGTCGGTCCAGCCAGACTCGCTACTTTGAATGGACCAGACGCCCGCGAGGAGATGCAGAAGTCGCAACCTCGTCAGCCAGCAGTGCCAGCTCGGTGTCAATTTCGCCGGCGCCTTCCATACCTGGCAGACCAGAACCACCCAGTCGGACAACGAGCGACGAACAAGAAGCCGTTTCCTCGACAAGTGAAGCGGCCGCAGATTCCGCCCTTGAGATGCTACCATCCACATCTCAGATAACCGCCTCTACGGACGACTCTGTCCTAGAATTTTGTGAGTGACCCTCTGGAAAGCCCCAAACATGCTCCAGCGCAATCAAGAATGGGCAGTGCATGTGCAGGTTCAAAATTTTTCTCCGATACTAACTCTGTGTCCCACAGTCAGAGCCACATTTTGCGATCATTATCAATCAAGTGACATGTTGGAATCAGCACTGGTATATATGCTTGAGAACGAAGTTTCTCGACACCTGCTCCTCGCTTATGCCTATGCAGTCCGGAGAGCGCGATCAGTTGCCGAGGAAAATCCTCAAGACCAGGTGGAAGCAGAAAGAAATCTTGGTCGAGGCACTAACATTCTATGGAATCGCCTCCAGATGCCAGGAGCTGCCAGTTCTGACGCCAACATCCAGGCCGTTCTCCTGCTGGTGGCGTACACAGCCGATTTTGGGGACGCCAGCGAGGTCCGTCTCCACGCAGATGCGCTTAGGACCATGATCAACCAGCGTGGTGGTGTCGACGCCTTCACCTATAACCCTGCATTGCAGCATCAACTATGGGTGATAGAAGTGTCGCGACGGTTCCATTTGACCTTGGACTGCGAGTCGACCTGTCCAGATCCACTTCGATTTCCAGATGGTCTTCGACTGCGCCCAGGAGGTGAGGAGGCCTCGGGAGGCTTGTCAACATAGGAATGTTAGGTATAGATACGAGGTGGAACCAATTCGGTGGATCTTTTTTTTTTTCAAGCGAAAGTTTCCAGGAGTTTCCAGAAAACCTTTGTTCTAGAACGATACCCACGTTCAATGACTGATGATTCACGATGAACATACGACTGTGCACTGTGAGATGGAGATACATATCCGATGATTTTTACACAATTTGGGTCCCTGCAGCATGTTGCTTGTTGCTGCTTCCAGATTTGAGAATGGCTCGGTGGACTGATCTAGAACTGGTTCGGAGGGAATAGGGATTGCGTTATTTGGGGTGCTTGCCACACCGTACCCATCTAAGGACCACCAAGATAAAGCATGCTGGACATGATGTTTCTGCAATCCCTCATGATATGTAACGGATGACAAATGTGAAACGAATTGTCAGCCAGTGGCGAGAGATGAAAGACGCTACTCTTCAAGTCACGCTGCGAGTGGAAGTTGTTAATGAAACTGCTGATACGGTGAATTCCATGTGGCGAATCGTGCAAAAACTACGGCGAGGCAAACAGTCCGCGGCTCCATCCAACCCGCAGCTGCCAACAACCTGGAATTTCGGTGAATTTTGCGTCTTTCCCCACGACTGATCTCATTGACCATTTCGCACTTGCGTCCTGCCGCTGGTACCTATTCTGCCCTTCTGCCCACCACCATCCTGCGCCTACCTCACTCCACACACTCAACCCTTCACCAAGGCCAGCTTGTCCTTCAAGATCCCACCGTCCGCGACTACGTAAATTTCCACCTGCGCTTGGTCTGCGCCGTGCTCTCGCCTTCTTCCCTTCCTTGCCTCATCCCCGCCCTGCCCAGCCCTGCAGAGCTCGACCCCGACTCTCTCTGTGCGCACCTCGCGGCTTCTGTACACTGTGTTTGAGCTCGCGACAGTCTCCGGTTAGGCTTTGTGCATTTCTATCCTACTGCCACTGCTGTAGTCAAGATACACCTCCAAAATGTCGGGCGAGGCGTGGTTATACCTGCTCGCCGTCCTAATAAATGCCGTCAACCTCTTCCTGCAAGTCTTCTTCACCATCATGTACAGCGATCTCGAGTGGTAGGCAGAATACTTCCCCAGCTCCAAAGACAATCCCCACTGACTCTCCTCAGTGACTACATCAACCCGATCGACCTCTGCAACCGTCTCAACACCTACATTGTTCCCGAAGCTGCCGTCCACGCCTTCTTGACATTCCTCTTCCTTATCAATGGATACTGGTTGGCCATTCTGTTGAATTTGCCGCTCCTGGCGTTCAATGCGAAAAAGTGGGTGTCCCATACCGATCTTAAAGCTTGCACTGCGTGGCAGGCACTAACACAATCCGTGGTAGAATCATCGAGAACCAGCATCTACTTGACGCCACAGAGATCTTCCGAAAGCTGAATGTCCATAAAAAGGCATGTACAGCCTCTGGGCCAGATGACGTGTCTCGTTTACTAATGCTGAACCCTTGACAGGAATCATTCATCAAACTTGGTTTCCACTTGATCATGTTTTTCTTCTATCTTTACAGCATGATTGTGGCTTTGATCCGGGATGAGTCCAACTGACTACGTGGAGAAATGTCACATGTCATGAGGCACGGCAGTTACTCCTGATGATCGTTTGCTGCTGCGCAATCGCATCGCGAGAGCCAAACAGTGAGCTTTAGTGGTGGAAAAAGGCTGATCATATGGAAAGTGGCAATGGTCGAGAACGAGCCACGGGCCAGTGGCGATATCAATCCCACAAGCCTTTCCTGCCTGGGTTGTCGGCATGATCAAAGAACAGAGCGATGGTCCTACTAGTGATTCATTTATTGCACAAAGGGCGGTGCAAGAAGCGATGGCAGGCAAAGGCCGAAGACTCTCACATGGTCAAAATTTTGGAAGGACGAATTTCCTAAATCTATGTGGTTGGTTTATCTGTCTGCCACTCGACTTGTACAGCCGAGACACGAGATACGATGAGAAAGAAGAGGCCGATCTGTTTAGGCCGGTGGAGGATTTGTGGTAGAGTTATTTGCGCGGCGTTGCAAGCATGGTTCATCACTCCTGGTTTGCAGAAAATGAGAGAAAGCCACCATCTTTCCGTCCTACAGTTGAGTCTGTGACCGCCCCAATTGCCTCTCAGAGACTGTAAACATGAAAATCGCACGTAGCACCGAACAGTACGGTAGAGAATGATAGATGCATCTAATAGAATTCTTCGGCTGCTCCTGATACACATGCGTCGCATTGGTTGCATGGTAGTTGTCGAGAAAGGCAAGTGTTCCGAGACATGTGCGCCTTGGCCGACGCCATTTTCCTGGTGCCGAAGTTTTTCCCATGTCTGGAGACCGGGACGACCAGGACGATTTGACAATAAGGCCGCTTCTGCTTCACCCGGTTTCTAGGCCTCCAAAAGGCCTTCGGTCAAGATGTCCGCCCTCCTGGGATCCGCGTATGATTCGAGCGATGATGAGAAGAGCCCCGCGACCCGCGCCCCCGCCCAGAAACAGTCCGGGGTGAACGCGGCCCCCGAGGTCTCGACAGAGGTTTGGTCTTCATTCGTTGGGCGACGTGGTGGTCCATCTAACGCTGCGCAGGACGTGTCGCAGATGCAAGTCATGTTGGCGAACCCCTCGAGCAACGCCCTCACCTATAATGTCACGTACGACAACCTCGCCCGCCCCGCACAGGGACCTTCCAACCCCTTTAAGTCGACGGCCGGCAACGTCCTGAAGCGCAAGAACGTGCTCACCGGCAACGCCGAGGAGACGTCCATGTCCGAAGCCACCTTCAAGACCCAACACCGCACTTACCAGAGTCTCGGGTACACCAGGGATCCCTCACTCAACGGAGCCTTTGTGGGCGATCAGTCGGCCGTCGCAAAATACGGCGGCAAAGATGTCGTCCAGCTGCGCTACTCCAAGGAAGAGAGTGCCGCGATCCGGTCCAAAAGGCAGAAAAAGGGAGACAGCAGGATCGTCGACGGTGAGGGCGCGTACCTTGGTCCCTGGGCAAAATATCAGAGCGACGACGTGTCCTACGAGCAAGCCGAGGCCGCGGCCGATCAGGAACTCGCCTCTGACGAGGAGTGGGTGGAAGAGGGCCTTGTTCCCACGCCACTGCCTGCGCCGCCCAAAGAGGCCACTGGCTACGCGGACGATTTAAATGGTGCCGAGACGACCGAGTTCCATGGTGCTTCAGAATTCGATTACCAAGGACGGACGTACATGCACGTACCACAGGACCTGGACGTCGACCTGCGCAAAGAACCGGGTTCGATACAGAACTACGTGCCGAAGAAGCTGATACATGTCTACAAGTACCACACGAAACCCATCACCTCTCTACGATTTATCCCCAAGTCATCGCACCTGCTCTTGTCCTCGTCGGCGGATGCAAAGCTCGCACTGTGGGATGCTCACCACGACCGGACACTCCTCCGCACATTTTCAGGCCACAACAAGGCGATCACAGACACAGATTTCCACCCCACCGGGCGGTCATTTTTATCAGCGTCGTATGACCGCCAGATGAAGCTTTGGGATACCGAGACTGGAAAGTGTATATCGCGGTTCACCACGGGCAAAACACCACACACCCTGCGTTTCCATCCCGAAGGCAACGAATTCATCGCCGGCATGGCCGACAAGAAGATTGTCCAGTTTGACGTCAGGTCCGGCGAGTTGACGCAAGAGTACGACCACCATCTCGGCGCCATCAACACACTCACATTTGTCGACGAGGGTCGGAGATTCATCTCCACCTCCGACGACAAGTCCCTCCGCGCGTGGGAGTATGGCATTCCAGTGCCCATCAAGTTCATTGCTGATCCGTCCATGTACGCGCTTGTGCGAGCCGCACCCCATCCTTCGGGCAAGTACGTCGCATTCCAATCTGCCGACAACCAGATCGTCGTGTATGCCGCGGGCGACAAGTTCCGACAGAACCGCAAGAAGGGATTCACGGGCATGAACACCAGCGGGTATGCGATCGACGTGGCCATATCCCCAGACGGCGGGATCGTGTCGAGCGGCGATTCAGGTGGGTTCGTGTGTTTCTGGGATTGGAAAACGGGCAAGATGTGGCACAAGATTCAGGCCGGCGGAGAAGGGTTGGGCGCAGTGACGTGTGTGGCGTGGCATCAGCAGGAGAGCAGTAAAGTCGCAACGGGCGGCTTGGATGGAATGATTAGATACTGGGATTGAAGAAAGCATCGGCGATGCCCAAGACAAGTTTCGCCCGCTAGGACGAGACACCCTTTGAGACACATCATGGACTGGAGTATGCACCCCTCACAGCGCATGGAAGCTCATCGCCGAAGCGATCAGCAGTGCTTGTCAGGCAGGCAAGGAGTGATTTTTGCACGTTGGCAACATTGCCGTGGCTTTGGCCCGGTCTACGAGTCCGAGTCCTGAGCCTTCCCATGGTAATGTGGAATCAACAGCACAGTCAGTGGTTCAATTTTGCATCCGTCAACTACAGCATTGAGTCCTCCATTGGGCTGGCGACTTGAGTTGGACCTGCCGCTTTGACAGCATTGGCGAGGCAGTAGCTCGCTCGCCTCTTGCAAGAGATGACGAGTCGAGGAGGTGCTCTAAAGCGCGTGCCATTGCACACTGTAGATCACCAGGTGCACTTGAATGCCAGGAGTGTCTGGTCGACAAGAAGAAAGCTAAAGGACAGGGCAGGGGCTCTCGGCGGTACGTGGAACTTCAGGAAGGAAAGCCCATGCGTGGGTTAGATACAGAGTCGAACAGATGGCTTATACGCTGGTCCTACAATGACGTGAAGTTTTTGGAGCTCCCTATATTCATACAAGCCCAGGCCCCTTTACCCCCTCCCCTATCTCCTCAAAGCATCCAGAACACTCGACCCGCCCGTGGTCGCATACGGCGACTTGCTGCCGCTCGACCAGTAGTCACTCCATTCCCCGCCCGTCTCGTACAGGGCGTGCTGACTTTCCACCTTTTGCCAATCAATGCGATCCCACCAGGCGCCTAGATACCACTTTTTGCCGAGGAGTCCGTAGTCTCTCAGCCACTGGTGTTCCCACACGTTGACGCACAGGATGGGCTGCATGTCCAGGGCACCGGCGTAGAGATTCGCCCGTGAAGAGCTAAAGTCACCAAACGAGCCCGCCGTCGAATTCCCGGTGGAGATGTTTCGTTCTTCCAAGCTCGGCAACCCCAGCCCACCTCGACCGGAGAGCTGGTCGGAGAGGATGCGGCCGTCAAAGGTCGCCATGTCCTTGTCGTCCCGTCTCGGTGCCGCGTCGGGGTATGGGGAGCCGGCGTTGTACGTGGCCAGAATACGCATGTCGCCCACGTTCTTGCCCTTCATCAGCCACACGAATCCGTTCCCGAACATGGCGTCGGCGGTCTCGAGCATCTCTTCTCGGAGGTTCTGCACACTGCCGAAGCTGGCCTCGATGCTCCTCGTGGTGTTTAGGCCTGGCTTGTGAATAGCCGGATCTTCGTTCTCGGTGAGGTACTCCCAAAAGAACCGCGTGAACTCGACCATGGCAGCGAGATTATAGAGGTGCGCCCGATCGGAGCGGTGGGCGCACTTTGCGTGCAGGTCGTATGTCGACGACGACTCATCCGCGGTGCCCAACACCAGCTCGTTCAGCCGGTCGCACAGGTGTTGGGTGTATTTCACATAGGTCTCTTGGTAGGTCTCTGCACTGAGGAAGCCGGGGACGCCGTGGCGTGCGAAAAAGTCCTGTTTGGTCTGGTTGGCCCACACGGGGACGGTGTGTTTTCTGCGGACCTGTCGCTTTAGGAAAGAGGACGGCTGTGAGACGGCAAGGCAAGGTCAGTCGGTTCCGAGTTCTTTGGGAGAAAGCAAGACATTTGATCTGTCTGTACATACCGTGGCATTTGCTCGCTTGACAAAGGCTCGCAGGAGTGACTGCGGCCTTGCCGGAGGTCTTGTGATCATGACTGGTAGAATGGAGCAATGCAAGTCTCAGTGCCCGAGACCATGGAAACAGATTGACGAGCGTGCAAGTCCCAATGCTCCAAATTTCTTTGAGGTGAACAAGACCGCAGTCGCCAAAAAGAGACTAGTGCCCTGGTAGAGATCTCGACCAATCACATGGCACCGTCCAGACGCTGAGCCTCGTTCTTGAAACTCCCTCTGCCACCCCCATCCTCCCACCACACCATCCCCCAACGCGTTTGACCTTCTTCTCAAGCTTCTAGAGCCTATCGTTTCAGCTCCTTCGGTTCTTTCCTCGCACTGTCGCGGTCTACCTCGCAGCAAAAGGTTGCGTGTCGTAGGGCAAAGCGGCAAGCCACTGGCTCTCGGCGAAGCTTTTCTTGATCCCACCACAGTGACTTCTGCATATTCATAGACACATTGGCATCATGGCTGCCCAAGGCTGCAGAGTTCACGCCTTGACTCTGGCACACAAGAGACACGCGACCAGATCCCGGTCGTCGGGGCTCACCCTCTTTTTTGTTCTATAATGAGTCTTTTCCTTTGTCGGGTCGATCAATGGGTGAGTACATCCCTTCTTCTCTTTGTCAAAACGTGGATCGACACAGGCTTTGAGAGTCTTTTTCTTCTCTCTTCTTCGTTTGCAACACCTATTCTTGGAAACTCCAAAAGAGTGACAATACTTGTCCTGGTGACCTTTTTGTCCTTATACCCTGTGATCTCTTTGGTGAAGACATCTTTTTGCATATATCTGTTTGCTGCTTAATTTCAATTTCGTCGCTTTTCCACGGCAAGCCGATCCCTGTATATCTGTTTTCAGCCATGCAATATCAAATGCGCGTTCGTACAGTCCGCGTCTTGGTGGCAGCGGCCATCCTCTGCACCTCGTCTGCCTTCCAGATCGTTCCCAACTCAACTCTTTCCCGGCGAGACGATGGCTCCTGCTCGGCGGTCGATTCCAAGCTTCCGAACGACTTCAAATGCCCCGCAGGAAACAACTGCGTGTCCCTCGACAATTCGTCGTCGGCCCTCTGTTGCCCGGAATCGAGTTCATGCAACAACATCCAGATAATATCCTGCGACGTGTCGTCTCAAAACGCAACGGCGAATCCTACGGCAGGGATATTCACCACGAGACTTGGGGACAAGCTGCCACAGTGTGGAGACAAATGCTGCCCGTTCGGATATTCCTGCATCCAACAACCTTCGGGGCCTTCCATTTGCAGCATCATCCAGAGCACGAGCATTGTGGGAAAGACGGACCCATCCTCGGGCAACACATCCAGTCCTTCGTCGGCAAGCTCTTCATCTACAAAGCCGACTTCAACTACCTCAAATACCAGCTCGACATCGACGTCAAGCCCAAGCAGCGTCAGTGTGTCGGCAGCGCAGGTTGAACCTCAATGCAACAAATTTCCCACCGGGGTGTTCCTCGCCGGCTTCTTTCCTGGCATGTTTGTGGGTGCCTTCCTGATGCTGGCGTGGGTCATCTGCAGTGGACGGCATCGTAAACCAAAGTCTCGACACTCTTCTGGTGGTTCGTCCATCTACAAACCAACCATCTCAGATCCCATCCCTTTGGATGCCTCTGGCGGCCTAAGAACGGACTTCCTCCGCAAAACCACTGATCGAGCAAAGTCAATGTTCTCCACAAGGAGCAACCGAAACAGCCAACAACCAGCTACTAGTCACTGGAAGATGCCCACGCCTCCATTTCCCAACAATATCCCCGTTGCTCCAGCAGGCTTACCCGTCACGCCAGAGCGGAGGCTCGCGCATGAACCCAGCATGGAAAGTATTAAAGTCTACAGTCCACCTGCCGGAGCGATCCAACACCCCAATCCCGCGGCAATTGCACCATTGAGAGGCATGGCAGCACAGCGATTCCCGCTGACCAACAAGAACAATATGGGCAGTCCGTTCCAATCCCCTCCCAACAACAGCAACGGCCCTACCGCGGCGAACCGAATGAGCAGTACTCTGAGAGATGAACGGGGAGTCAGCGTCTTCTCTGGAGGGTCAGACTTTTCGGCTGAGAATGAAGGTCCCACACTGACGCCGGCACGATACAACGGTGACTTCAATCCGTCACAACGCATGCGGTCCGAGAGTCGAGTTGAAATCAGCAGACCAAATACCACGTTTACAGAGATGCTACATGAAGCTGGGTTCCCTGATCCCATGCAACCACCAGACCAACACACGCCGGCTGTCCCGAGGATACCGGACGGCTATGCAGGGAGGAACCAACGGGTATAAATAAATGTTTGACGAATGTTTGGACAAGAATCAATTGAATCTGCAAGCGGCCGGATGATGAATTTTTCTGCGTTTTGCTATGAATGGCTGACAGCTTGGGACAGTGGATTGAAACCCGTCTCTCATTTAGAACAGTAATACTTTCGCTACTCTGAACGTATGTGTGCCGTCAGAGGTTAATGTGAATTAATTGTACCGCGACCATGGCGCTTGCCGCTGTTCCTAATATGTGGCTGCCATGTCTGGATTCTCACCTTGAGGCAAGGACGTAGTGCCTCTTTCCACTAAGACTGAAGAATGAGTCATGAACATAGACCGACAGGAAGGTGCAGGTGTGTGTCCCCGAGGCGTGCCATGGCCCTTTCGATGATCTCAGCCTCGTCACCTCTCACCCCACCTACCTGCCTGCCTTCCTTGCCTTGCCTGTTTCTCCGCACGCGACCTGGAAGACCAGCGAAATACTTCGAAAAGCGCACCACCCACAACCATCATTCACAAACCCCTAGCTGCCACATCCACACACATCCCAAGCCCTTTTCGTCTAGCCAGAATATACAAACATGGCCGAACGCGCACCCTCGCCGACACCGTCCGAACGGGCCCGCAAGGACGCCGAAGACCGCCAGCGCGAAGAGGAGGAGCAGGCGAAACTGCCGTACAAGTGGACGCAGACGCTCGAAGAGGCCGAGGTCAGCGTGCCCATACAGGGGAACCTGAAGGCGAGGGACTTGGTCGTGGAATTGAAGAAGACGCACATCAAGGTCGCTGTCAAGGGGCAGGAGCCCATTATTGATGTACGTGCTGTGCTGTGATGTGTTGCATTGTTACTACCACATCTGCTCCGAGCCCGTTCAGGCACTCACTCACCCACTGTCACGGTGCCGCGCTACTTGTTCGAAACATGATGAACTGACACTTTTTGACCGCTGAACAGGGCGACTTCCCCCACCCGATCCAGACGGACGACTCGACGTGGATCCTGTCGACCAAGCCTGACGGCAGCAAAGAGATCCTCATCACGCTCGCCAAAGCCCGCGGCTCCTACTGGTGGGCGCACATCGTCACGTCGGCGCCCAAGATCGACACCGCAAAGATCGTGCCCGAGAACTCCAAGCTGAGCGAACTCGACGGCGAGACGAGGGGGATGGTCGAAAAGGTAGGTTTCTCCCC
>NW_019173863.1:0-14973 GCF_001646965.1 Fonsecaea nubica | reverse complement strand
AGGAGAGGAGAGGAGAGGAGAGGAGAGGAGAGGAGAGGAGAGGAGAGGGAAAGGAGAAGGAGAGGACGGTAGGACAAGGAAGGTCACAAAGAGTTCAGGCGATCCAAACCTCCAACCCGATGCCCACGGGCAGTGTTACTATGGTTGGTGCCTTGCTGAGGTTTTTCTGCCTCTATCCTATTCTCCATCGCTCTCAATTTTATGTCTTCTTCTGGAGAATTGAGGCCACCATTCTCTCCATATCAGCGGTCTGGACCTCGGCCTCGTCCTCATCCTCGCATGTTGCTGCTGTACCACCACGCAACACGCGGGGTTAACGGGTAACAGGGGTGACACAGCGGCAGCCATGCAAGGGAAAAATATGCATTCATTGACCGGTTACCGAACCTACCTTTTCTTTTGGGACACATTCCGGTTTTTTCTCCAGCGAGGATTCGGCTCAAAAAAGTATCGAGGTTCTTTTCACGAATGGGAAAATGGTCATCTGGGATCTTCATCGTCCATGACTCCCGAGTCCTCTTGAGGACTGACTGTATTGGCGTCCACCCCCCCTGCCCTTGCCCTACATTTCTACCACAGCAGCCGGACCGACCGAACGAACAATAGAAAAAAAATCCGGACTATGCGTCAAAAGTCCCATTTCTATACCCGAAGCCCCTCACCGCATGCTCTTCTACCCTTGTCCTTGTCCTTGTCTTTGACTTGGATCAGGATTGCCTTTGTCTGTGTGTGTGTCTGCCTGCCTGCCTGCCTGCCTGACCTCGCTCGTCAAGTGTCAGCCCTATCGCTTGCTGTGCGACGTCAATCAAATCGAAAACCCTCAATCCATCCCGGGGTGGCGGTGTGACACATATAGACCTGGTGTATACAAAAGTACAAAGTAGAAGGAGGAGTATACTCCGTAGGAGGACAGACAACGGCATTGACTTTTTTTACTTCCACGAGGTGCATTTCTCCTTACTCTAGAACTGTCCATGGATATTCAACCGCCGTACTATGCCCGGTGTTGCCCGTCAAGCTGTCAAGCAGCCGGGCCTTGAAACATGGGATATGGGATGTGGATAGAGACAGAGACGTAGACACAAATACGGATGTAGATACAGGTATAGACACAGGTATTGACACAGACGGCGTCACAAGGGGTTATCAAACTCATGTACACTGTCCCACAAACTTACAGGGAAGAACCTGTCAATGTCAGTGACAAAAGTCCAAAGTCCAAAGTCAGCCTTGTCGCGAATACATATGTATTAATATGTAATACAACCCCCGAACCCAAAAATCCCCAAATCCAGGTCCCGGCCTTGGCTCCCTATCCCCACTGGCGTAGATCCCGGTAAAATACATACATAGTAGAAAGGGAGTCCCCTGGGGAAAAAGAAACGAGGAAGAAAGAAAGAAACAAAGTCAGTCTCGCCTCCCGGATCTCGGGCCCGGCCATGCCCGTGGCTATGACCGGTTCAAGTCGTCGTCGTTGGTTGTAGGCGTGTCGAAAAGGTAAATGGTAAGAGGTAATAGGCCTGTGTGGAATACTGCGTCGAGTTAAAATAGATATGTGCCCACACCGTATCGACAGTGGACAGGCGCTGGACAATGCAAAGGACTTGGCTGTTGTTGAGTTTCCTTGACGTGTACTCGGAGAGGGTATTCAGGCAACGATAGGACTGCAAGTCCCGATCAGCAAGCATATAGCCCCGCCGAGTCACGCGCACACCCCAACGGTGACAACGGCGGCGGTGGCGGCAACAGCAACAATAACAACGGCCCCTGCATCTGCATATGGCTTGCCCACCTAAGCAGAGGCAGTCCCCGATCAGTTTTCTTCCCTCGCGCAAAAAAGCAACTTCAGTCCCGAATCCCCCTCCCCCTTTTGCCACTTTCGGGAGGCCCAGCATAGATCTCCACCGGGCGATGATGCACGCATGCATGTAACGGCAGTCGCCTGTGCCTGTAATGCTGGAGTCGACCAGGACTATGGGCCAGGATGGTAGACCGGGGGGGTTGTCATTCTGGCCTAGCATGTCACTCCCTCGGCCTTGTTCTGTGGAGGCGAAGAACAATGGACAAGACTGACTGACTGTTAGACCGAGAGCGAGAGAGGAGAGTGGGAGAGAGGCGAAGACTGGTCGGGCCGTTAGTTTCCTTCCTCGCCATTGCCCTGTCCCTGTCCCTGCCCGTGCGAAAGATGAGCGGATTCAGACAATCCCGTCTGCCTGTGCGCCTCGTCTCGTCTCGTTTCGTCTTGTCTTGCAGTGTCTTCGGGCCGCTCTCCCTCCCCCCTTCCTCTCTTCAGCCTCTAGCAGCTTTTACCGCCATCCGTGGCCCACAAGTCCAAAGTCCAATCTCGCCTTCTCGATGGTCTTTTCCCTGTAAGGCGAGCCCAGTGTCGAAAAGGAGACGAGTAGAAGCGAACGACCTGTCCAGGACCACCACGACCGCAGTCATGTCATGCAAATCTGGCCCGCTTCTCATGAAACAGTAGCCCAAATCCAGAGATCGACGACGGCCGTAGCGTCGCACCGAAAGTAAAAGCCCTCCCCAATACCCGTGTATGATCGCCTGGAAAGTCAGCCTCGCTTTGTTTGGCACTTCCCCCAAACCCGAGAAGAAAGAAAGAAAGTCTCTGAACCTCGCACCAAAGCGGGAAATGGTGCATAGCAAGAATTGGAAATTGAGGACAGCCGCAAATGAAAAGACAATACACCGAGTTCTCTTGGTATCGGCGTTCCATTCCTAACAAGGTCTGTTCCCATTCGTCATATCATCGTTCATTGGAGTCGTAATCATATCTGGTAGATGGTGTATCTCGGTAATGACAGGCCTTTCCTCCCCTTAACATGGCGATTTCAAACGTGCGCGAGGCATGCTATGGATATAGTAAAAGCAAAGTAACAAAGTAAAAAGCTTCAGAAGCTTCAAATCAGGACAGACAGCAGACGACATATGAATACATCCTACCGTCACCTTTTCTGTGTGAAATGAACCCCCATCGCTTCCCGTCCCTCCTTTCCTCCCCCAGCACGCCCCGATACTCTTACAATTTTCGTTGCGTAGCATCCTCCAGGAAAATTCCCCCTTGGTAGGAAAAAGATAAAGTAACACGCGGAAAAGACTGGTTGAATGGTCGATGAGCAAAAAAAGCCATCAATGTCGAACAAAGAAGGTCTTGCTCGAGCTGCGAACCCCACGGATTCGTCGGATTGTAGGGTTTGGCTCCCTCGTCGGTAGTGACTGGTGGAGAAATCATCCGTTCAGGTCAATTCATGACCTTTCGAGTCGTTCGACGTTTGTGATTGATTGCGGAAGGCGATTCGACCGCTGGTTCGGGCTGCCGGACACGCAGCAAGATATTTGCGCTGATTTTGACTGGGAGCCCGTTTACCCATGGCTCGTTGACAGAGAACCGATAACTTCAAGGCTTTTCAGGCTTCACAATCACCTCGACTTTCCGACCTTTGCCCCTTCCTTTGATACCCTTGTTGCTATGCTTGTAGAGATCCTGAAAATAGGAACGGAGCTCAGCGTGTTCTGGGTCCATCTCGTTATGCGCAAACTGTTCAGAGAGCTTTGCCAAAGTCTCTTTGTGGAACTTGTTCATGTGGGCTTTGAGGTTTCCCAGTTGTGTGAAGACTTTGCCTCCGTGGCTGCCGTCCAAGCCTTTGCAGCCGTCGAGTTTACATTCGTACTTCCGAGTTCGGGTCCCTGGATCGGATGAGGATCTTTTTCGGTTCGGTCGTTGGCCAACATGTCGTCGCTCGTGAGTTCGAAGGTTGCCCAGTTGCGAAAACGTTTGTCTGCACGTCGGAACAGAGCATGTGTACGGCTTCTCTCCCGTATGGGAACGAAGGTGAATCTTGAGGTGTGTTGGCTGAGAAAACGACTTGAAACAATCGGGATATGGGCACAGATGTTTCTTAGGCTTGCCACTGGCACTGCTAGCTGGCACAAGCATCTGGGGAGGTAGCAACGTCTTCATGAGTGAGTCGACTTCGGAGGCATTGTCTGGAGCCGAGCTAGCCAAAGATTGAGGAACGATCGGAGGAGTAGTATGGCTCGACGAGATGATGGACTCAAGCCGGTTCTGCTCTGACAGATCGCAGGACAGATAGCTCGAGGGTGCCTCTGAGTAGGTGGAGCGGCCATCATCGAAGTTGCCCCGCTCCTCTCCAGCCCAACTCGTTGGCGTCGTCGGGCCTTGAGCCGGGGTGAAGTAGTCCATGGGAGTGAAGTCGTAGTCAGAGAAGCTGGTGAAAGTCTGAGCACGAGCCAGGGTGGTCGGCGGCGCAGAGCCTGGAGTGCTGAAAGAGTCATAGTCGTACATGTCATGCGAAGGTACGTTCTGCAGGTAGAACTCCTGAGGAAATGTTTGCGGCTGTGCGGTCGCTGGTGGCTTGGAGGGCGCGGGCACCGACGTGGGCACCATCCATTGTCTCAATTGATGCATATGCCACTCGATCTGGTCGGCGGTAGGATTGAAGGCCATGTTCAACATCGAAGGAGTCTTCGTCGTCGTCAATGTCTCGAGGGAGTGGCACGCCCACAGATATGCTCTGTCCAAGCGAGCTCACTTCCGAGGAAGCCAGGAAGAGTCCGAGAAAACAATCAATGGTACTCTGGATAGTGTGAATAGGTGACTCCGGTGCGACGCTCGGAATGGATCGAGGCTATAGAGTAACACTTTGAACAAGCAAGAGCCAACGACACGACTACATCGCACTCGAATGCTGGCCCAAGGACTGGATTGGCAGTAGATCAAGCAAGAGAGTGCAGATACGGGGGAGCGAAGTGTGGGGGTTCGAGTGGCCACTGGCTGGAAGACGGTGGTAGCGGTCCTGAGGTCGGCCAGGATGAACGGACAATGAAGACCCTGAAAAAGCAGCTTTTTGAGCAAGGAACAGTCCTAGAGCTTGGAGATGTAAGCCGAGTCTAACGTGGTCTATGGATGGGTAGACAGTATAGTCCGAGTGACGAGATCAAACTGGGTATTATACCTCTTCGCTTGACCCGACTCCATTGTATGCTCAGACAACCAGTCAGCAGCGTGGGCGGTGCCAAAAGGGACAAGCTCCCTAGCATGATGGTTTCAGGGATTCTGCGGAAAACGGAAGAGATTGCGTTCCCCATCGCACGTATCTGGTGTCGTCGAGGCTAAGGTATCGAAAGGGTGCAGCCTTGCCCCTCCGCCAGCTCGAGCGTGGGTGCGACAAGGCCATTCAGCGCCTCTGCTTACCGCTTTGGGGCGAGCCAGATGACACAAGGTGAAAATTTTTCGAGATCCAGCATCGTCTCAGTGGCTGCCAGAAGGAGAGGGAAGCCTTCAGGCCAGTGAGAGTGGCCCTAGATGATTTCGGGATACGCATATGCGAGGTAGGCATGGGTACGCATAAGGGGAGGGATTAGGGCTGCAAGGGAACAAACCTACTCAAGCCGGGGGCGCACAATGCAGAGTCTGAGGAGATGTCGTCGTTACCCTAAGGTGGGTCGGGGGGTGGTGGTGGTGGATGAGCATGACGGCCAGCGCAGGGCCAGGACCGATAGCCTGCAGCGATCGTTCGATTTGGGGTCCCTTGCAAGGGACCTAAGAAGCAAAGAAGGGATCCTGGCATGGGGAGGAAAAGTTTGGGGGTATCGGGTCGCTAAGTCTGAGTAGTTCATCCGTCATAACCCAAGTCGGCGCTGGTCAAAGTCGCAGACCATTTTGAGCTGCATGAAAAAGCTCGGATGAAAAAAGCTGCCAGGTGGAGCAGGACGAGGGATTTGGGCAACCTTTGGCTGGTGGCTTGAACAGGATTCCACAGACTATACCGTTAAAGGAGACTCCACGCTTTAGAGACTCGTGGCGCCAACCTGGAAATAAGCGAGCGCCCAGGCTTGATGCGTGGTCGATTGATCCTAGGCCGTGCATGCTGCGCGTTCATTCCTCCCGGCGTCTTCCATGGAATCTTTGGGAGGACAAGCCCGGCCCTTGACTTCCGCTTGAGGGGGGCTGCGGTGAGGCTTAGATCTCTTCTTGGGTCAACTTGGGAAAACGGACGAGCCAGGCACAAGATTCGGCTACTGTTAGTGACATTTCGCGCGCGGCCAGTGCCTGAGGTGTCTTGCAGCAGCTGAGGTTTTTCCTATCGGGATTTTCTCCATGCCTTAGCATACATCCAAGATAGCTTGGGCTGAGCGAGAAAATTTTTTCTCCAGCTGCAGGATATCGTTCAGAGTTGAAACTGGGGTTTGAGGAGAAGTCTTGGAGTGATAGACAAGGGACTTCACCAGCCGGTTCGTGGGTTTAGGCACATGATCAGGAGAAAGAGCAAGCGATCCAGGGCTTTGTAGTAGTTGGTCCGTTGTCTGGGTACATCCCACGCGGTCTTCCCCTCAGATTACCTGCCCTGTGGCCCAGACACAACTGGTCTTTTTACGCAAATGCTGCAGTGAAGAAAACCTCGCCCCCTCTTGACCCGATACATACGATCCTCGATTTAGTTCAATGAGTGTTAACCTGTTCTGGGAGAGACTGCAAGATGATCACATGAATGAATAACAACTGAGCAAGGGGGACTTTCTTGTTTCGAGAGGACAGCGGGGGTACCAGGCGGCTGGAGTAACGAATGGTATAAGGTTCCGAGTCCGTGGCGCTGGCCATTGATCAAAGGAGAGATTGATACGTCTTGTCTGGGCCAGGAAGATTCAAGTTAGCACGGATGAAGGATTGATTGACGATGGAGGAAAGGGGGAAACGGGTACGCCCGCTCTGGCTGCGCTCGGCCGCCTCCGAAAGTGAAAAAGTGAACTGAGGACAACGGGTATAGTACCAACTCACTTGTGTATCTTTGACTTGGGACTTGGGACTTGGGTCTCGGATGATGTGGTGCCGTGGTGCGGTACTTGGTACCTCGTTGACTGGGTCCGACGACACTGTTGACAAAGTCAATTCCGCTCTTAGAGGAGCTATTGCCAGCTGGTAACTAGGGAAGAAAAAGAACAATACATGTCTGTAACTGCGACTTGTGCTCAAGTGCTGTTGATCCCGCCCCGGACCTTACGTCAGGGCTTGCGAAACGCAGGGGCACCCAAGGGGACTTGGAGGCCCAGGTTTGACGGCCCAGTGCCCACCAACCACTACCACTTATCTTAATCACTAAACCACCCTCACCACCATCACCACCACTACCACCACTGCAGACTTAGACGAAGGCCATACGGACCTTGTGGTGCATCCCCGACGAAAAAATTCTTCCCTGATTATCAATGTATCCGCATTTTTGATTGGCTTGCTCAGCTGCATCACAGTAGGGATCGAGAAATCTCTGACAACGAGGCTTTCGCTCTATCCAAGTCGACATCAGCGATGGTAATCACCATGCCTCCTTTCCACCCACGTCTGTTCCCTGCACTATCTCCCCGTCCTGCGACCTAAACAACCGAGCAATACGCAGACTGAGCAAATTTTTTTCATCGAAAGTATAGCCCAAAGAAAAAAAAGAACATTGGCTGCGACGGTCGCTTCAACCTCATTCCCGACTCGCCTGATCCGCCTGATTGACCTCAAACAAACCATCCACCAGACACACCCCCCCCCAACCCCCCCCCAAAACATCCACTAATGCGAGCCCGCCACGCCCATAAGAAGTCCAGCCATTCCCAGAGCCCGGTGACCGTCAAGCTAAAGAGAATACTCCCCCAGAGCCATGAGGCCCCCTCATGCAGATGAGCCCGGGCTCCTGCAACTCGAGTCCTCATACCTCTGCCGTTACTGCCGGATGCCCTTCCAAGTTCTTCAATCTGTTCATAACCACTGCAAGCAGCTGATATGGGAAGGCGAAAGTCTCCAAAAGCCAAATCATACACATGCACATGTAATTGCGAACTCCGTCAGCCGTCCCAATCCTAGTCTCCTGCCGGTTTGCTGCCGTCCATTTTGCTTCTAGAATATTCACGCATTCTCCACTAGGCTCAGAGTCCTTGGTGCGCCCCTCGCCATGTGGTATATTGCCAGATGCGAGCCTTCATGTCTCCTGATCCCGTAGCGAAGAGATGGCCTGTTGGACACGGGGCGACGGATATCACAGAGTTCTTGTGACCTTGAAGCATCATCTGCGCATTACCCGTGTTGGGGTCCCAGAATTGAACTCCACGGTCTTTGGACCCAGACATAACCCATTCGCCGCCGGGAGTGAGGCAAACCGAGAGCACATAGTCCTGCGCACGAACCACCGTTAGAGTTTCTCAGACATAATACCAGAGGAAGGAACTGGAAGGGGGAAAACAACTCACCTTGTGCCCCTCAAAGGTGCGAATACATTTGCCGTCCTTCGCGGCTGCAGCTGGAATAAGGCCTCGCTGTGGTGTGAGTTCCCACATCTTGATCGTCTTGTCCAAGCTACCGCTGACCAGCTCCCGACCACTAGGGGAGAACGCGACCGAGTAAACACTGTCCTTGTGGCCCTGTGGCCCTTCCAGTCGCTCGATGAGATATCCACTCGAGCAATCCCAAACCCGGACACTCTTGTCTAGGGAACCGGCTGCGACGAAACGTCCATCAGGGGACATGGCTACGGTAGTCACCCCGTCTTCGATCGAGAGCACCATGACCTGTTGGTTTGACTCAATATCCCACAAGCGAACGGTTTTGTCGCCGGAGCCCGAAGCAATCAACCGACCAGTTCGTGAGAAGTCCAGCGAATAGATGTCTTGCTCATGTCCATCGAACGTGGTGCGGATGCGCTTGCTTGCGATGTCCCAAACACGGATCCTCTTGTCTTCGGCGCCTGTCGCCAACAGCTTGCCGTCGGGGGAGAAGCAGACAGATCGGATGTACAAGTCACCGTCCTTGTCCTGGACGTTTTCGTCGAGCAACTCGCACACCTTCTGGCCGTCCCTTGCGTCAAAGATTTGAGCACTGCGATTGCAGCCTGTGGCGACGTACTTGCCATCGCTCGAGAAGCGTACACAGCAGACAACGGACGTGTGCTGAAGATTGTGCAAGAGAGTAATATCAAGCACACGAGGAACATTTGGATTGAAGACGGCATGCCATTCGCCATCGGCGCTGGTCCGCTTGAGATGATCTGGCAGGTCATCCGGGTTCAAATCGGCGAGAACATTGCCGACATTGGGATACTGGCCTTGGCCTGGCATCTGATGACGCGGTCCAAGCTGCATGTCGGTGCCTGGAGGAGTAGGCCGGGGGATTTGAGGCGAAGCTCTTGGGTCATTCTGATACGGCATGGCCTGTGGTTGGCCTGGATGTTGCTGAGGAGTTGCAGGCCCCGGTCCAGGTCCACCTCTGTTAGCCATGGATCGATTCTTCCCAAGACCCGGGGAATTGGTAGGGGGTTGTGGTTGCGGCCCATAACCGTTCAGCGTAGGACCCTGCTGATAGCCGGGAAAGGAGTTGGGTGGTTGTGGCGGCGGACCCTGGGGTTGTGCGGATGGCGGAGGGGGTTGCAGAGGATGCTGCTGAGGAGGAGGTTGTTCTGGTGGAGGAGCCAGCCCTGGACCACCTTGACCTTGGTTTGCCATGATTCCACTAAACAACCCACCCTGGCCGTGTCCTAGAGCTGGGGGTGCTTGTGCTGGACCGGCATGCTGAGGAGGGCCACCGAGGTGCGACTGCACCTGGGACCCTCCGCGTAGCTCCAGTTCATGTCGCAACAGACGAATCTCAGCCTCGTAGTCTTGCTTCATCTTCAACTGATTCTGTTCCAGCTGATAGACCTTGTTACGGATCAGCTCCATCTCTTGAATCTGTTGCGCGACCTGGCTCTCGACCTGCTCAGAGGCTCTAGACTGATTATCGAATTCGGCTCGTAGCTGGTCCATGATCTCATTCAAGCGGTGGTTGGGCTGGCCAGGAGGCGCGGGCCCCAAATTGGGGTTGCCGCGGTGTGTCGTCGAGTTAAACATGTTGGACGCACAATGAAATATTGATGGCTATAGAGTTGTCGCAAGATGAGCGATGATTGCTGGCTGTAGCGATGATCGGTGAGAGGAGTGAAGAAGAGAGTTGGGGGATTGCCACGAGCGCAGGTACCTGTTGTTCGGCGAAAGAAGCGTAAAAAGGCGCTAGTGGTAAGGGTAGAAAAATTGCGGATAAGCTCACACAGAAGCCCCGGGCGACGGCCCAAGGCACAGCTGATCCGGTAATGGAGCGCTGGTGCGTGCCAGATATCGATGTGGTCGGCGGAGAGAGTTTAGTGATGGAGAGAGAGCCCTGCGCAGAGTAAAAGGAGCCAAGAGGAAGAAGGGGGGGGGAGATGGTAAGGCGCGAAGGAGGAAAGGAGAGAAAAGTGTGTGTTTGGTGGAGGTTGTGCAAAGCAAAGACGGGAGGAGGAGGAGCAAGCAGCGGCGGAAGGAAGCAAGCAAGACACGAGAAATGGGGCCGATGCAGGACGAACAGGAGAATAATGGGGGCGAGCTTTTGTTTGATGGCTTGGATGCTTGGTTGGACTGAGTTAGTTAGGCTGCCACTGACTACCGAACTGCCAACAGTGGAAGGCCCTTTTAGCCCTCGTATCTCCACACCACAGAACCATGATGCAGGCCCAGGCGCCAGACTCCGGATGGCAGATGTGGTTGTAAGTAGTAGGCGCCCGGGGGAGAAGCCAAATAAAGAGCGGGCAGGGACATGCAGGCAATAAGCGGGAAGCACGGGTTCCCTGGAAGCAGACGCTAATGGAGGCCACTAGGCAGCTTTACTCACACGATTGGCAGTTGGCCCAGAGCCTGGGTCCGTGCTTAGGTGAACCGAAAGAGCGGAGAAGCCCAGGAGCATCAGGGTTTTGCGGCCCGGGCGTTGTACCTTGTAGAGAAACCAAGGCCGACACATCAGCGCCTGTGAGAACGACTGCATACCTACAAGTAGGTAACAATCTCACCGGCCTTTGGTTCGATCACAGTCCCCATACATCAAAAGGTCGGGCCAACAGTCCGAAGCAGGTAAGGCAGCAGTTGGTCTTGTGTATCTGCATGCGCGGTGACACCTCCGTCAAGATTGCGACCGGGTCTGTGCAGCTACGAAGGGATGCAGAATATCTTTGCTATGGAAGCATCTTCCGGTGACCGAACCACATCACCACAAGCTCTTCATGCTCTTGCCTCCGATCCCCTCATCAAGTAATTCTTGAAGAGGGAATGTGGAAGGGAACGCTAGGCTAAGAACAATTGCGGATCATCAGGCTGAAGCGATGAGAGCACAAATTACACCATCATGTCTACAGGACGAGACGGGCATTCCCGAATATGCGGGCTAGCCGGTGCACTGCAGGCAGAGGTAGGGCTGGGCGATACCATGCTATCCTGACCAATGTTTGACATGGGGGAGCAAACACGATACGGGCGGAGCTCAGCGCGATCAAACTTTGGTAGACCATGGTCATCGTCATCAGGCTTGAGTATAGCAGATTGCTCGAGGTCGGAGGAAATCAGCACAAACTCGTTCAAAATGCTTCGAGTCGGAGGGTATGACAGGGCAAAATTGATTGCAGGATTGAAGCTAGAATTGGTAACAGGTGTGGCAAAGACTGAACGCTTTTCGACATATTCAAATGAAGGTAGCCAGAGGTCTGTTGAGAATGTGCCATGCCAATCTCAGGGTTGGGCCTGAACGTTCAATAGCGACCCTGCCACATTCGCCATGGTTGTAGAGCCGGGAAATGTGAGTGTCTTCAGGACACCACAAGAACTGTTGTACAAGGTTGCGCACCGGAGGAGCAGCCATTTGACGAGTATTGAGCCCCGTGTTCCATCTCTTAAATCGTCCCCTTAGTAAATCCTCCAACGTAGACCGGGCTTTCGTCTCTTTCACTGGAGCGGCTCCAAGTACTGTCGAGTATGTCCATCGCATTGTACCGACAGACTGTTCTGGAGGTTCTGCATCTGGGACCTGTGGCCATTCATCTGTTGTACAAAGTCGTCGTCGCCGAGGAGGACTCTTAGTTTGCGAAAGGCGAAATTAAGCTAAACAAGATCAATATAAGGTAACGTCGATGTCAACTGGGGGGACTGTACCTGATCAATGCGGGTTTGGGTTCACTTCGCGTGTATCCTGGCACTGTTAGTCCTCCGTACGATGGAAAGCATCCCAGGCCTCATACCCAGATACAATATCAGAGGAAGGTATCCATAATGTACGACTTCGCGGGTGATGTCAAGGATCTTCCCTATGCGCTCCTTTGAGATTATTGTTAGATGATATTCTGTGCTTTGCTTCACGTGTCAACGGACCTTGGTCTCTTCAGAGAACTGAATCATCTTGATAGCTATACGGAGAAATTGCCAAAATTTACGAGAATAGACGTTCGGATGGGGGGGATCAAGTTGTCTTTGAGCGAGATATGGGGTGCTTTGATGCAAATAAAATCATGCAGAATGAAGCTGCGGAACAATTTCATGAAAGCGACGGAGTCACGTGGACTGATCGTCACACTAGTCTTAAAGTAGTATCGCGCTTTTCTTTTAACAGCCTTTCACGGTTGCCAACAATTTCGCCATCACATACGAGTACAAGTCCACAAGTCATTCGAAATTTCTGGGCTCACTACTTGCTCCAAAACGACCTAGGAAGGCTGGAACACTGCACAAGTACCCCGAGCACCGTCAGTTCCTCTCAACACCATGTCCAGCGCGAGACACTGGGAGCAAGACAAGGACTCTACCATCTACATCGGGAACCTCGACGAGCGCGTTACTGATGCTCTTGTCTGGGAGTTGTTTCTGCAAGCAGGCCGCATTGTCAACGTCCATCTACCCAAGGATCGGGTCACCCAATCGCACCAGGGCTATGGATTTGTCGAGTTCAACTCGGAAGAAGACGCTGAATATGCAGCAAGGGTCATGAACCAGGTCAGGCTCTATGGCAAACCTATCCGCGTCAACAAAGCCAGCGCCGATAAACAGAAGTCTGTCGAAGTGGGTGCAGAGTTGTTTATTGGTAATCTGGATCCAATGGTTGATGAAAGAATGCTCTACGACACATTTGGACGGTTTGGGACATTGGTAGCTGCACCAAAGGTATGTCTGACCCTTCTCGCCTGTCCTTCGAACTCTGCTAAACGCAAACAGATCGCCCGCGATGAGAACAACTTATCGAAAGGATATGGATTCGTCTCTTTTGCCAACTTTGAATCTTCGGATGATGCCATTGCCAATATGAACGGCCAATACCTCATGAACAAGGAAGTCTCGGTCCAATACGCCTACAAAAAGGACGGCAAAGGTGAGAGACACGGTGACCAAGCTGAACGAATGCTCGCTGCTCAAGCAAAAGCTCATGGTGTCCAACCCACTCCTGCCACCATCCCAATGGGTGGCCCAGTGTTTGGTGGCGTCCCACAAACTCCCGTTCCTCCCGTGGGATTTGCACCACCAAATGGCAATTATCAAGCCGTGCCGCCACCAGCACAAGCAAGGCCACCACCTCTTCCCAGCGCGCCGCTCACAGCTCCACCGAGTGGTCTTCCGGCGAGACCACCTCCGAGCCAGGCTGGATATGGCGGTCCACAGGGATTCATGCCGCCCGGCTTCAACCAGGTACCTGCAGGCTTTCCACAGCCGAATACACTACCCGCCGGGTTTGCCCCCCCTCCAGGATTTGGGGGTCCACAAGCTGGTACGATACCTTCAGCACCCATGCCGCCGGGCGGGTTTTCCGGATACGGTATCCGCAAGTAACCACGGTGATATACTTAAGGGCCGTAAGAGCTATCAGCGTTGCTATCACCAAGCTCATCAAGCTCACCAAGTGGTTATGGAAATCACCATGGTTGGGTTTCTCGCCATATTGAGAAAGCATCTTTTACGACTACGGACTTGTGAATCTCGGTACTTTCCAGGACCTTTCAACCTTCCTCGCGCCTCTCGCATACCCATGGGCAGCTCTCCTCGTAGCGGCACTGAACCATGATTCGAGCGAATATTGGTGAACTACGGTCAATGCGATCCTAGTGCCTTTTCACCTGGCAGCGACTAGTCGCACTCAAGAGCTGTCATTCTGCCTGGCTGTACAAGTCGCCTGCGTTCGTCGGAAGAGACACTTCTCTGCAATTGTACAACTGGAAAGTGAAATCCCCAAGTCTCTGTGCAGCCCAATGGTACCCAGGAGGTACGGGCGGCTGCACTAATTGGCACACAGCGCTCAATCAAATGTTAGGTGTGCGCTCAGGCGTTTTGCAAGTCAGTCAGAAGCATGGCCCTGAAAGACTTGGTCTATGTCCCAATGCGCTGGACACAGGTGGTACTATCAGGCCAAGAGGCAAGGAATCGTCGTTTTGGAGGGAGGAAATTACTGGTTTTGTCGGTGGGGGACACAAGTCGACGCAAGATGAGGAGTGCGCTTGGAAGCTATTGAGGGTCAGCACTCCACGATGAGCAGCTGCGTGGTGGAGAGACTCCCATGGTGTCGTCTCGCCCATTTCCGATATTCAAACCAACAGGATCGCCACTCAAATACTATCACGGCCATTACAAATGACGACACTGTCTCATTGGCAGATGAGGGCTGCTATCATGGCTGAGACGTGGTTATGTAGCACTCAGCTGCTGCTTGGAGAAAGAATGCAACTTGGGACCAAAAAAGATCGAGTTTGGCGCATGCAGCAACGAAAGACAATCCACTCGAACAGCATCCCTGTCTGGATTTCCGTTTTCTTCGCTCCTGGGTCTTCGCGTCAGCGAGCGAGCAGTGGACACACCTCCGCTTCATATACCACGAGAATGCCAAGGGCGTCAAGAACGTTCACACCCCAGGATAGTTTGGAACCTTTTGACTCAGTATCCAGAATGTCGAGACCCGAGCGGAGCAGAGCAGAGCGGCGGAGCAACGCAAATAAAAGAACACAGGATGTGAGATACCTTACACCGCGTGAATTACTCTCTCTCTTTCTTCCTTGTCCCTTGTTCCACTGTTCCTTTTCCCGCTCTCGACGTGTCGATGTTGCTCTGCCCTCATTCTGTGTCTTCTACAAAGATCACCCACCCACC